>NW_027463504.1:0-76534 GCF_050947455.1 Rhinoderma darwinii | reverse complement strand
GCACTGTCTTTGACTTCTCTGGATGTTTCCCAGGCGAGCTTTTGACAAGTAAATCCTAGACGCTCGATCTTGGTTATTTTCGCTTTCGCGGCTGGCAGCAAAGTTCAGAACCATGTTTCTGTGAATAACTTTTGAACCGTAAGTCACAGACGCTCGCTCTTGGCTGCATTCGTTTCAGCTCGTGGCAGCCAGTCTAAAAAACACTATCTTGGACTTCTCTGGATGTTTCCCAGGCGAGCTATTGGCAGCATGTTCAGAACCACTCTTTCTGAGGCTAATTCTTGAACCGTGTCATAGACGCTCGATCTTGGCGGCATTCGTCTCAGCGCCTGGCAATTAGTATAGAAGCACTGTTTCCCACGGTTTCTGAGGCTAATTCTTGAACCGTAAGTCATAGACGCTAGATCTTGGCGGCATTCGTCTCAGCGCCTGGCAATTAGTATAGAAGCACTGTCTTTGACTTCTCTGGATGTTTCCCAGGCGAGCTTTTGACAAGTAAATCCTAGACGCTCGATCTTGGTTATTTTCGCTTTCGCGGCTGGCAGCAAAGTTCAGAACCATGTTTCTGTGAATAACTTTTGAACCGTAAGTCACAGACGCTCCCTCTTGGCTGCATTCGTTTCAGCTCGTGGCAGTCAGTCTAAAAAACACAATCTTGGACTTCTCTGGATGTTTCCCAGGCGAGCTATTGGCAGCATGTTCAGAACCACTGTTTCTGAGGCTAATTCTTGAACCGTAAGTCATAGACGCTCGATCTTGGCGGCATTCGTCTCAGCGCCTGGCAATTAGTATAGAAGCACTGTTTCCCACTGTTTCTGAGGCTAATTTTTGAACCGTAAGTCATAGACGCTAGATCTTGGCGGCATTCGTCTCAGCGCCTGGCAATTAGTATAGAAGCACTGTCTTTGACTTCTCTGGATGTTTCCCAGGCGAGCTTTTGACAAGTAAATCCTAGACGCTCGATCTTGGTTATTTTCGCTTTCGCGGCTGGCAGCAAAGTTCAGAACCATGTTTCTGTGAATAACTTTTGAACCGTAAGTCACAGACGCTCGCTCTTGGCTGCATTCGTTTCAGCTCGTGGCAGCCAGTCTAAAAAACACTATCTTGGACTTCTCTGGATGTTTCCCAGGCGAGCTATTGGCAGCATGTTCAGAACCACTGTTTCTGAGGCTAATTCTTGAACCGTGTCATAGACGCTCGATCTTGGCGGCATTCGTCTCAGCGCCTGGCAATTAGTATAGAAGCACTGTTTCCCACTGTTTCTGAGGCTAATTCTTGAACCGTAAGTCATAGACGCTAGATCTTGGCGGCATTCGTCTCAGCGCCTGGCAATTAGTATAGAAGCACTGTCTTTGACTTCTCTGGATGTTTCCCAGGCGAGCTATTGACAAGTAAATCCTAGACGCTCGATCTTGGTTATTTTCGCTTTCGCGGCTGGCAGCAAAGTTCAGAACCATGTTTCTGTGAATAACTTTTGAACCGTAAGTCACAGACGCTCGCTCTTGGCTGCATTCGTTTCAGCTCGTGGCAGCCAGTCTAAAAAACACAATCTTGGACTTCTCTGGATGTTTCCCAGGCGAGCTATTGGCAGCATGTTCAGAACCACTGTTTCTGAGGCTAATTCTTGAACCGTGTCATAGACGCTCGATCTTGGCGGCATTCGTCTCAGCGCCTGGCAATTAGTATAGAAGCACTGTTTCCCACTGTTTCTGAGGCTAATTCTTGAACCGTAAGTCATAGACGCTAGACCTTGGCGGCATTCGTCTCAGCGCCTGGCAATTAGTATAGAAGCACTGTCTTTGACTTCTCTGGATGTTTCCCAGGCGAGCTTTTGACAAGTAAATCCTAGACGCTCGATCTTGGTTATTTTCGCTTTCGCGGCTGGCAGCAAAGTTCAGAACCATGTTTCTGTGAATAACTTTTGAACCGTAAGTCACAGACGCTCGCTCTTGGCTGCATTCGTTTCAGCTCGTGGC
Source organism: Rhinoderma darwinii (assembly GCF_050947455.1). Classification (NCBI taxonomy): domain Eukaryota; kingdom Metazoa; phylum Chordata; class Amphibia; order Anura; family Rhinodermatidae; genus Rhinoderma; species Rhinoderma darwinii. Next base: position 74,558 of record NW_027463504.1, on the reverse strand, counting down.
AGTCAGTCTAAAAAACACAATCTTGGACTTCTCTGGATGTTTCCCAGGCGAGCTATTGGCAGCATGTTCAGAACCACTGTTTCTGAGGCTAATTCTTGAACCGTGTCATAGACGCTCGATCTTGGCGGCATTCGTCTCAGCGCCTGGCAATTAGTATAGAAGCACTGTTTCCCACTGTTTCTGAGGCTAATTCTTGAACCGTAAGTCATAGACGCTAGATCTTGGCGGCATTCGTCTCAGCGCCTGGCAATTAGTATAGAAGCACTGTCTTTGACTTCTCTGGATGTTTCCCAGGCGAGCTATTGACAAGTAAATCCTAGACGCTCGATCTTGGTTATTTTCGCTTTCGCGGCTGGCAGCAAAGTTCAGAACCATGTTTCTGTGAATAACTTTTGAACCGTAAGTCACAGACGCTAGCTCTTGGCTGCATTCGTTTCAGCTCGTGGCAGCCAGTCTAAAAAACACAATCTTGGACTTCTCTGGATGTTTCCCAGGCGAGCTATTGGCAGCATGTTCAGAACCACTGTTTCTGAGGCTAATTCTTGAACCGTAAGTCATAGACGCTCGATCTTGGCGGCATTCGTCTCAGCGCCTGGCAATTAGTATAGAAGCACTGTTTCCCACTGTTTCTGAGGCTAATTCTTGAACCGTAAGTCATAGACGCTAGATCTTGGCGGCATTCGTCTCAGCGCCTGGCAATTAGTATAGAAGCACTGTCTTTGACTTCTCTGGATGTTTCCCAGGCGAGCTATTGACAAGTAAATCCTAGACGCTCGATCTTGGTTATTTTCGCTTTCGCGGCTGGCAGCAAAGTTCAGAACCATGTTTCTGTGAATAACTTTTGAACCGTAAGTCACAGACGCTAGCTCTTGGCTGCATTCGTTTCAGCTCGTGGCAGCCAGTCTAAAAAACACAATCTTGGACTTCTCTGGATGTTTCCCAGGCGAGCTATTGGCAGCATGTTCAGAACCACTGTTTCTGAGGCTAATTCTTGAACCGTAAGTCATAGACGCTCGATCTTGGCGGCATTCTTCTCAGCGCCTGGCAATTATTATAGAAGCACTGTTTCCCACTGTTTCTGAGGCTAATTCTTGAACCGTAAGTCATAGACGCTAGATCTTGGTGGCATTCGTCTCAGCACCTGGCAATTAGTATAGAAGCACTGTCTTTGACTTCTCTGGATGTTTCCCAGGCGAGCTATTGACAAGTAAATCCTAGACGCTCGATCTTGGTTATTTTCGCTTTCGCGGCTGGCAGCAAAGTTCAGAACCATGTTTCTGTGAATAACTTTTGAACCGTAAGTCACAGACGCTCGCTCTTGGCTGCATTCGTTTCAGCTCGTGGCAGCCAGTCTAAAAAACACTATCTTGGACTTCTCTGGATGTTTCCCAGGCGAGCTATTGGCAGCATGTTCAGAACCACTCTTTCTGAGGCTAATTCTTGAACCGTGTCATAGACGCTCGATCTTGGCGGCATTCGTCTCAGCGCCTGGCAATTAGTATAGAAGCACTGTTTCCCACGGTTTCTGAGGCTAATTCTTGAACCGTAAGTCATAGACGCTAGATCTTGGCGGCATTCGTCTCAGCGCCTGGCAATTAGTATAGAAGCACTGTCTTTGACTTCTCTGGATGTTTCCCAGGCGAGCTTTTGACAAGTAAATCCTAGACGCTCGATCTTGGTTATTTTCGCTTTCGCGGCTGGCAGCAAAGTTCTGTGAATAACTTTTGAACCGTAAGTCACAGACGCTCCCTCTTGGCTGCATTCGTTTCAGCTCGTGGCAGTCAGTCTAAAAAACACAATCTTGGACTTCTCTGGATGTTTCCCAGGCGAGCTATTGGCAGCATGTTCAGAACAACTGTTTCTGAGGCTAATTCTTGAACCGTAAGTCATAGACGCTCGATCTTGGCGGCATTCGTCTCAGCGCCTGGCAATTAGTATAGAAGCACTGTTTCCCACTGTTTCTGAGGCTAATTCTTGAACCGTAAGTCATAGACGCTAGATCTTGGCGGCATTCGTCTCAGCGCCTGGCAATTAGTATAGAAGCACTGTCTTTGACTTCTCTGGATGTTTCCCAGGCGAGCTTTTGACAAGTAAATCCTAGACGCTCGATCTTGGTTATTTTCGCTTTCGCGGCTGGCAGCAAAGTTCAGAACCATGTTTCTGTGAATAACTTTTGAACCGTAAGTCACAGACGCTCGCTCTTGGCTGCATTCGTTTCAGCTCGTGGCAGCCAGTCTAAAAAACACTATCTTGGACTTCTCTGGATGTTTCCCAGGCGAGCTATTGGCAGCATGTTCAGAACCACTGTTTCTGAGGCTAATTCTTGAACCGTGTCATAGACGCTCGATCTTGGCGGCATTCGTCTCAGCGCCTGGCAATTAGTATAGAAGCACTGTTTCCCACTGTTTCTGAGGCTAATTCTTGAACCGTAAGTCATAGACGCTAGATCTTGGCGGCATTCGTCTCAGCGCCTGGCAATTAGTATAGAAGCACTGTCTTTGACTTCTCTGGATGTTTCCCAGGCGAGCTATTGACAAGTAAATCCTAGACGCTCGATCTTGGTTATTTTCGCTTTCGCGGCTGGCAGCAAAGTTCAGAACCATGTTTCTGTGAATAACTTTTGAACCGTAAGTCACAGACGCTCGCTCTTGGCTGCATTCGTTTCAGCTCGTGGCAGCCAGTCTAAAAAACACAATCTTGGACTTCTCTGGATGTTTCCCAGGCGAGCTATTGGCAGCATGTTCAGAACCACTGTTTCTGAGGCTAATTCTTGAACCGTGTCATAGACGCTCGATCTTGGCGGCATTCGTCTCAGCGCCTGGCAATTAGTATAGAAGCACTGTTTCCCACTGTTTCTGAGGCTAATTCTTGAACCGTAAGTCATAGACGCTAGACCTTGGCGGCATTCGTCTCAGCGCCTGGCAATTAGTATAGAAGCACTGTCTTTGACTTCTCTGGATGTTTCCCAGGCGAGCTTTTGACAAGTAAATCCTAGACGCTCGATCTTGGTTATTTTCGCTTTCGCGGCTGGCAGCAAAGTTCAGAACCATGTTTCTGTGAATAACTTTTGAACCGTAAGTCACAGACGCTCGCTCTTGGCTGCATTCGTTTCAGCTCGTGGCAGTCAGTCTAAAAAACACAATCTTGGACTTCTCTGGATGTTTCCCAGGCGAGCTATTGGCAGCATGTTCAGAACCACTGTTTCTGAGGCTAATTCTTGAACCGTGTCATAGACGCTCGATCTTGGCGGCATTCGTCTCAGCGCCTGGCAATTAGTATAGAAGCACTGTTTCCCACTGTTTCTGAGGCTAATTCTTGAACCGTAAGTCATAGACGCTAGATCTTGGCGGCATTCGTCTCAGCACCTGGCAATTAGTATAGAAGCACTGTCTTTGACTTCTCTGGATGTTTCCCAGGCGAGCTATTGACAAGTAAATCCTAGACGCTCGATCTTGGTTATTTTCGCTTTCGCGGCTGGCAGCAAAGTTCAGAACCATGTTTCTGTGAATAACTTTTGAACCGTAAGTCACAGACGCTCGCTCTTGGCTGCATTCGTTTCAGCTCGTGGCAGTCAGTCTAAAAAACACAATCTTGGACTTCTCTGGATGTTTCCCAGGCGAGCTATTGGCAGCATGTTCAGAACCACTGTTTCTGAGGCTAATTCTTGAACCGTGTCATAGACGCTCGATCTTGGCGGCATTCGTCTCAGCGCCTGGCAATTAGTATAGAAGCACTGTTTCCCACTGTTTCTGAGGCTAATTCTTGAACCGTAAGTCATAGACGCTAGATCTTGGCGGCATTCGTCTCAGCACCTGGCAATTAGTATAGAAGCACTGTCTTTGACTTCTCTGGATGTTTCCCAGGCGAGCTATTGACAAGTAAATCCTAGACGCTCGATCTTGGTTATTTTCGCTTTCGCGGTTGGCAGCAAAGTTCAGAACCATGTTTCTGTGAATAACTTTTGAACCGTAAGTCACAGACGCTCGCTCTTGGCTGCATTCGTTTCAGCTCGTGGCAGCCAGTCTAAAAAACACAATCTTGGACTTCTCTGGATGTTTCCCAGGCGAGCTATTGGCAGCATGTTCAGAACCACTGTTTCTGAGGCTAATTCTTGAACCGTGTCATAGACGCTCGATCTTGGCGGCATTCGTCTCAGCGCCTGGCAATTAGTATAGAAGCACTGTTTCCCACTGTTTCTGAGGCTAATTCTTGAACCGTAAGTCATAGACGCTAGATCTTGGCGGCATTCGTCTCAGCGCCTGGCAATTAGTATAGAAGCACTGTCTTTGACTTCTCTGGATGTTTCCCAGGCGAGCTATTGACAAGTAAATCCTAGACGCTCGATCTTGGTTATTTTCGCTTTCGCGGCTGGCAGCAAAGTTCAGAACCATGTTTCTGTGAATAACTTTTGAACCGTAAGTCACAGACGCTCGCTCTTGGCTGCATTCGTTTCAGCTCGTGGCAGCCAGTCTAAAAAACACAATCTTGGACTTCTCTGGATGTTTCCCAGGCGAGCTATTGGCAGCATGTTCAGAACCACTGTTTCTGAGGCTAATTCTTGAACCGTGTCATAGACGCTCGATCTTGGCGGCATTCGTCTCAGCGCCTGGCAATTAGTATAGAAGCACTGTTTCCCACTGTTTCTGAGGCTAATTCTTGAACCGTAAGTCATAGACGCTAGACCTTGGCGGCATTCGTCTCAGCGCCTGGCAATTAGTATAGAAGCACTGTCTTTGACTTCTCTGGATGTTTCCCAGGCGAGCTTTTGACAAGTAAATCCTAGACGCTCGATCTTGGTTATTTTCGCTTTCGCGGCTGGCAGCAAAGTTCAGAACCATGTTTCTGTGAATAACTTTTGAACCGTAAGTCACAGACGCTCGCTCTTGGCTGCATTCGTTTCAGCTCGTGGCAGTCAGTCTAAAAAACACAATCTTGGACTTCTCTGGATGTTTCCCAGGCGAGCTATTGGCAGCATGTTCAGAACCACTGTTTCTGAGGCTAATTCTTGAACCGTGTCACAGACGCTCGATCTTGGCGGCATTCGTCTCAGCGCCTGGCAATTAGTATAGAAGCACTGTTTCCCACTGTTTCTGAGGCTAATTCTTGAACCGTAAGTCATAGACGCTAGATCTTGGCGGCATTCGTCTCAGCGCCTGGCAATTAGTATAGAAGCACTGTCTTTGACTTCTCTGGATGTTTCCCAGGCGAGCTATTGACAAGTAAATCCTAGACGCTCGATCTTGGTTATTTTCGCTTTCGCGGCTGGCAGCAAAGTTCAGAACCATGTTTCTGTGAATAACTTTTGAACCGTAAGTCACAGACGCTAGCTCTTGGCTGCATTCGTTTCAGCTCGTGGCAGCCAGTCTAAAAAACACAATCTTGGACTTCTCTGGATGTTTCCCAGGCGAGCTATTGGCAGCATGTTCAGAACCACTGTTTCTGAGGCTAATTCTTGAACCGTAAGTCATAGACGCTCGATCTTGGCGGCATTCGTCTCAGCGCCTGGCAATTAGTATAGAAGCACTGTTTCCCACTGTTTCTGAGGCTAATTCTTGAACCGTAAGTCATAGACGCTAGATCTTGGCGGCATTCGTCTCAGCGCCTGGCAATTAGTATAGAAGCACTGTCTTTGACTTCTCTGGATGTTTCCCAGGCGAGCTATTGACAAGTAAATCCTAGACGCTCGATCTTGGTTATTTTCGCTTTCGCGGCTGGCAGCAAAGTTCAGAACCATGTTTCTGTGAATAACTTTTGAACCGTAAGTCACAGACGCTAGCTCTTGGCTGCATTCGTTTCAGCTCGTGGCAGCCAGTCTAAAAAACACAATCTTGGACTTCTCTGGATGTTTCCCAGGCGAGCTATTGGCAGCATGTTCAGAACCACTGTTTCTGAGGCTAATTCTTGAACCGTAAGTCATAGACGCTCGATCTTGGCGGCATTCTTCTCAGCGCCTGGCAATTATTATAGAAGCACTGTTTCCCACTGTTTCTGAGGCTAATTCTTGAACCGTAAGTCATAGACGCTAGATCTTGGTGGCATTCGTCTCAGCACCTGGCAATTAGTATAGAAGCACTGTCTTTGACTTCTCTGGATGTTTCCCAGGCGAGCTATTGACAAGTAAATCCTAGACGCTCGATCTTGGTTATTTTCGCTTTCGCGGCTGGCAGCAAAGTTCAGAACCATGTTTCTGTGAATAACTTTTGAACCGTAAGTCACAGACGCTCGCTCTTGGCTGCATTCGTTTCAGCTCGTGGCAGCCAGTCTAAAAAACACTATCTTGGACTTCTCTGGATGTTTCCCAGGCGAGCTATTGGCAGCATGTTCAGAACCACTCTTTCTGAGGCTAATTCTTGAACCGTGTCATAGACGCTCGATCTTGGCGGCATTCGTCTCAGCGCCTGGCAATTAGTATAGAAGCACTGTTTCCCACGGTTTCTGAGGCTAATTCTTGAACCGTAAGTCATAGACGCTAGATCTTGGCGGCATTCGTCTCAGCGCCTGGCAATTAGTATAGAAGCACTGTCTTTGACTTCTCTGGATGTTTCCCAGGCGAGCTTTTGACAAGTAAATCCTAGACGCTCGATCTTGGTTATTTTCGCTTTCGCGGCTGGCAGCAAAGTTCTGTGAATAACTTTTGAACCGTAAGTCACAGACGCTCCCTCTTGGCTGCATTCGTTTCAGCTCGTGGCAGTCAGTCTAAAAAACACAATCTTGGACTTCTCTGGATGTTTCCCAGGCGAGCTATTGGCAGCATGTTCAGAACCACTGTTTCTGAGGCTAATTCTTGAACCGTAAGTCATAGACGCTCGATCTTGGCGGCATTCGTCTCAGCGCCTGGCAATTAGTATAGAAGCACTGTTTCCCACTGTTTCTGAGGCTAATTCTTGAACCGTAAGTCATAGACGCTAGATCTTGGCGGCATTCGTCTCAGCGCCTGGCAATTAGTATAGAAGCACTGTCTTTGACTTCTCTGGATGTTTCCCAGGCGAGCTTTTGACAAGTAAATCCTAGACGCTCGATCTTGGTTATTTCCGCTTTCGCGGCTGGCAGCAAAGTTCAGAACCATGTTTCTGTGAATAACTTTTGAACCGTAAGTCACAGACGCTCGCTCTTGGCTGCATTCGTTTCAGCTCGTGGCAGCCAGTCTAAAAAACACTATCTTGGACTTCTCTGGATGTTTCCCAGGCGAGCTATTGGCAGCATGTTCAGAACCACTGTTTCTGAGGCTAATTCTTGAACCGTGTCATAGACGCTCGATCTTGGCGGCATTCGTCTCAGCGCCTGGCAATTAGTATAGAAGCACTGTTTCCCACTGTTTCTGAGGCTAATTCTTGAACCGTAAGTCATAGACGCTAGATCTTGGCGGCATTCGTCTCAGCGCCTGGCAATTAGTATAGAAGCACTGTCTTTGACTTCTCTGGATGTTTCCCAGGCGAGCTATTGACAAGTAAATCCTAGACGCTCGATCTTGGTTATTTTCGCTTTCGCGGCTGGCAGCAAAGTTCAGAACCATGTTTCTGTGAATAACTTTTGAACCGTAAGTCACAGACGCTCGCTCTTGGCTGCATTCGTTTCAGCTCGTGGCAGCCAGTCTAAAAAACACAATCTTGGACTTCTCTGGATGTTTCCCAGGCGAGCTATTGGCAGCATGTTCAGAACCACTGTTTCTGAGGCTAATTCTTGAACCGTGTCATAGACGCTCGATCTTGGCGGCATTCGTCTCAGCGCCTGGCAATTAGTATAGAAGCACTGTTTCCCACTGTTTCTGAGGCTAATTCTTGAACCGTAAGTCATAGACGCTAGACCTTGGCGGCATTCGTCTCAGCGCCTGGCAATTAGTATAGAAGCACTGTCTTTGACTTCTCTGGATGTTTCCCAGGCGAGCTTTTGACAAGTAAATCCTAGACGCTCGATCTTGGTTATTTTCGCTTTCGCGGCTGGCAGCAAAGTTCAGAACCATGTTTCTGTGAATAACTTTTGAACCGTAAGTCACAGACGCTCGCTCTTGGCTGCATTCGTTTCAGCTCGTGGCAGTCAGTCTAAAAAACACAATCTTGGACTTCTCTGGATGTTTCCCAGGCGAGCTATTGGCAGCATGTTCAGAACCACTGTTTCTGAGGCTAATTCTTGAACCGTGTCATAGACGCTCGATCTTGGCGGCATTCGTCTCAGCGCCTGGCAATTAGTATAGAAGCACTGTTTCCCACTGTTTCTGAGGCTAATTCTTGAACCGTAAGTCATAGACGCTAGATCTTGGCGGCATTCGTCTCAGCACCTGGCAATTAGTATAGAAGCACTGTCTTTGACTTCTCTGGATGTTTCCCAGGCGAGCTATTGACAAGTAAATCCTAGACGCTCGATCTTGGTTATTTTCGCTTTCGCGGCTGGCAGCAAAGTTCAGAACCATGTTTCTGTGAATAACTTTTGAACCGTAAGTCACAGACGCTCGCTTTTGGCTGCATTCGTTTCAGCTCGTGGCAGTCAGTCTAAAAAACACAATCTTGGACTTCTCTGGATGTTTCCCAGGCGAGCTATTGGCAGCATGTTCAGAACCACTGTTTCTGAGGCTAATTCTTGAACCGTGTCATAGACGCTCGATCTTGGCGGCATTCGTCTCAGCGCCTGGCAATTAGTATAGAAGCACTGTTTCCCACTGTTTCTGAGGCTAATTCTTGAACCGTAAGTCATAGACGCTAGATCTTGGCGGCATTCGTCTCAGCACCTGGCAATTAGTATAGAAGCACTGTCTTTGACTTCTCTGGATGTTTCCCAGGCGAGCTATTGACAAGTAAATCCTAGACGCTCGATCTTGGTTATTTTCGCTTTCGCGGCTGGCAGCAAAGTTCAGAACCATGTTTCTGTGAATAACTTTTGAACCGTAAGTCACAGACGCTCGCTCTTGGCTGCATTCGTTTCAGCTCGTGGCAGCCAGTCTAAAAAACACAATCTTGGACTTCTCTGGATGTTTCCCAGGCGAGCTATTGGCAGCATGTTCAGAACCACTGTTTCTGAGGCTAATTCTTGAACCGTGTCATAGACGCTCGATCTTGGCGGCATTCGTCTCAGCGCCTGGCAATTAGTATAGAAGCACTGTTTCCCACTGTTTCTGAGGCTAATTCTTGAACCGTAAGTCATAGACGCTAGATCTTGGCGGCATTCGTCTCAGCGCCTGGCAATTAGTATAGAAGCACTGTCTTTGACTTCTCTGGATGTTTCCCAGGCGAGCTATTGACAAGTAAATCCTAGACGCTCGATCTTGGTTATTTTCGCTTTCGCGGCTGGCAGCAAAGTTCAGAACCATGTTTCTGTGAATAACTTTTGAACCGTAAGTCACAGACGCTAGCTCTTGGCTGCATTCGTTTCAGCTCGTGGCAGCCAGTCTAAAAAACACAATCTTGGACTTCTCTGGATGTTTCCCAGGCGAGCTATTGGCAGCATGTTCAGAACCACTGTTTCTGAGGCTAATTCTTGAACCGTAAGTCATAGACGCTCGATCTTGGCGGCATTCGTCTCAGCGCCTGGCAATTAGTATAGAAGCACTGTTTCCCACTGTTTCTGAGGCTAATTCTTGAACCGTAAGTCATAGACGCTAGATCTTGGCGGCATTCGTCTCAGCGCCTGGCAATTAGTATAGAAGCACTGTCTTTGACTTCTCTGGATGTTTCCCAGGCGAGCTATTGACAAGTAAATCCTAGACGCTCGATCTTGGTTATTTTCGCTTTCGCGGCTGGCAGCAAAGTTCAGAACCATGTTTCTGTGAATAACTTTTGAACCGTAAGTCACAGACGCTAGCTCTTGGCTGCATTCGTTTCAGCTCGTGGCAGCCAGTCTAAAAAACACAATCTTGGACTTCTCTGGATGTTTCCCAGGCGAGCTATTGGCAGCATGTTCAGAACCACTGTTTCTGAGGCTAATTCTTGAACCGTAAGTCATAGACGCTCGATCTTGGCGGCATTCTTCTCAGCGCCTGGCAATTATTATAGAAGCACTGTTTCCCACTGTTTCTGAGGCTAATTCTTGAACCGTAAGTCATAGACGCTAGATCTTGGTGGCATTCGTCTCAGCACCTGGCAATTAGTATAGAAGCACTGTCTTTGACTTCTCTGGATGTTTCCCAGGCGAGCTATTGACAAGTAAATCCTAGACGCTCGATCTTGGTTATTTTCGCTTTCGCGGCTGGCAGCAAAGTTCAGAACCATGTTTCTGTGAATAACTTTTGAACCGTAAGTCACAGACGCTAGCTCTTGGCTGCATTCGTTTCAGCTCGTGGCAGCCAGTCTAAAAAACACAATCTTGGACTTCTCTGGATGTTTCCCAGGCGAGCTATTGGCAGCATGTTCAGAACCACTGTTTCTGAGGCTAATTCTTGAACCGTAAGTCATAGACGCTCGATCTTGGCGGCATTCTTCTCAGCGCCTGGCAATTATTATAGAAGCACTGTTTCCCACTGTTTCTGAGGCTAATTCTTGAACCGTAAGTCATAGACGCTAGATCTTGGTGGCATTCGTCTCAGCACCTGGCAATTAGTATAGAAGCACTGTCTTTGACTTCTCTGGATGTTTCCCAGGCGAGCTATTGACAAGTAAATCCTAGACGCTCGATCTTGGTTATTTTCGCTTTCGCGGCTGGCAGCAAAGTTCAGAACCATGTTTCTGTGAATAACTTTTGAACCGTAAGTCACAGACGCTCGCTCTTGGCTGCATTCGTTTCAGCTCGTGGCAGCCAGTCTAAAAAACACTATCTTGGACTTCTCTGGATGTTTCCCAGGCGAGCTATTGGCAGCATGTTCAGAACCACTCTTTCTGAGGCTAATTCTTGAACCGTGTCATAGACGCTCGATCTTGGCGGCATTCGTCTCAGCGCCTGGCAATTAGTATAGAAGCACTGTTTCCCACTGTTTCTGAGGCTAATTCTTGAACCGTAAGTCATAGACGCTAGATCTTGGCGGCATTCGTCTCAGCGCCTGGCAATTAGTATAGAAGCACTGTCTTTGACTTCTCTGGATGTTTCCCAGGCGAGCTTTTGACAAGTAAATCCTAGACGCTCGATCTTGGTTATTTTCGCTTTCGCGGCTGGCAGCAAAGTTCAGAACCATGTTTCTGTGAATAACTTTTGAACCGTAAGTCACAGACGCTCGCTCTTGGCTGCATTCGTTTCAGCTCGTGGCAGCCAGTCTAAAAAACACTATCTTGGACTTCTCTGGATGTTTCCCAGGCGAGCTATTGGCAGCATGTTCAGAACCACTGTTTCTGAGGCTAATTCTTGAACCGTGTCATAGACGCTCGATCTTGGCGGCATTCGTCTCAGCGCCTGGCAATTAGTATAGAAGCACTGTTTCCCACTGTTTCTGAGGCTAATTCTTGAACCGTAAGTCATAGACGCTAGATCTTGGCGGCATTCGTCTCAGCGCCTGACAATTAGTATAGAAGCACTGTCTTTGACTTCTCTGGATGTTTCCCAGGCGAGCTATTGACAAGTAAATCCTAGACGCTCGATCTTGGTTATTTTCGCTTTCGCGGCTGGCAGCAAAGTTCAGAACCATGTTTCTGTGAATAACTTTTGAACCGTAAGTCACAGACGCTAGCTCTTGGCTGCATTCGTTTCAGCTCGTGGCAGCCAGTCTAAAAAACACAATCTTGGACTTCTCTGGATGTTTCCCAGGCGAGCTATTGGCAGCATGTTCAGAACCACTGTTTCTGAGGCTAATTCTTGAACCGTAAGTCATAGACGCTCGATCTTGGCGGCATTCGTCTCAGCGCCTGGCAATTAGTATAGAAGCACTGTCTTTGACTTCTCTGGATGTTTCCCAGGCGAGCTATTGACAAGTAAATCCTAGACGCTCGATCTTGGTTATTTTCGCTTTCGCGGCTAGCAGCAAAGTTCAGAACCATGTTTCTGTGAATAACTCTTGAACCGTAAGTCACTGACGCTCGCTCTTGGCTGCATTCGTTTCAGCTCGTGGCAGCCAGTCTAAAAAACACAATCTTGGACTTCTCTGGATGTTTCCCAGGCGAGCTATTGGCAGCATGTTCAGAACCACTGTTTCTGAGGCTAATTCTTGAACCGTAAGTCATAGACGCTCGATCTTGGCGGCATTCGTCTCAGCGCCTGGCAATTAGTATAGAAGCACTGTTTCCCACTGTTTCTGAGGCTAATTCTTGAACCGTAAGTCATAGACGCTAGATCTTGGCGGCATTCGTCTCAGCGCCTGGCAATTAGTATAGAAGCACTGTCTTTGACTTCTCTGGATGTTTCCCAGGCGAGCTATTGACAAGTAAATCCTAGACGCTCGATCTTGGTTATTTTCGCTTTCGCGGCTAGCAGCAAAGTTCAGAACCATGTTTCTGTGAATAACTCTTGAACCGTAAGTCACTGACGCTCGCTCTTGGCTGCATTCGTTTCAGCTCGTGGCAGCCAGTCTAAAAAACACAATCTTGGACTTCTCTGGATGTTTCCCAGGCGAGCTATTGGCAGCATGTTCAGAACCACTGTTTCTGAGGCTAATTCTTGAACCGTAAGTCATAGACGCTCGATCTTGGCGGCATTCGTCTCAGCGCCTGGCAATTAGTATAGAAGCACTGTTTCCCACTGTTTCTGAGGCTAATTCTTGAACCGTAAGTCATAGACGCTAGATCTTGGCGGCATTCGTCTCAGCGCCTGGCAATTAGTATAGAAGCACTGTCTTTGACTTCTCTGGATGTTTCCCAGGCGAGCTATTGACAAGTAAATCCTAGACGCTCGATCTTGGTTATTTTCGCTTTCGCGGCTGGCAGCAAAGTTCAGAACCATGTTTCTGTGAATAACTTTTGAACCGTAAGTCACAGATGCTAGCTCTTGGCTGCATTCGTTTCAGCTCGTGGCAGCCAGTCTAAAAAACACAATCTTGGACTTCTCTGGATGTTTCCCAGGCGAGCTATTGGCAGCATGTTCAGAACCACTGTTTCTGAGGCTAATTCTTGAACCGTAAGTCATAGACGCTCGATATTGGCGGCATTCGTCTCAGCGCCTGGCAATTAGTATAGAAGCACTGTTTCCCACTGTTTCTGAGGCTAATTCTTGAACCGTAAGTCATAGACGCTAGATCTTGGCGGCATTCGTCTCAGCGCCTGGCAATTAGTATAGAAGCACTGTCTTTGACTTCTCTGGATGTTTCCCAGGCGAGCTATTGACAAGTAAATCCTAGACGCTCGATCTTGGTTATTTTCGCTTTCGCGGCTGGCAGCAAAGTTCAGAACGATGTTTCTGTGAATAACTTTTGAACCGTAAGTCACAGACGCTCGCTCTTGGCTGCATTCGTTTCAGCTCGTGGCAGCCAGTCTAAAAAACACAATCTTGGACTTCTCTGGATGTTTCCCAGGCGAGCTATTGGCAGCATGTTCAGAACCACTGTTTCTGAGGCTAATTCTTGAACCGTAAGTCATAGACGCTCGATCTTGGCGGCATTCGTCTCAGCGCCTGGCAATTAGTATAGAAGCACTGTTTCCCACTGTTTCTGAGGCTAATTCTTGAACCGTAAGTCATAGACGCTAGATCTTGGCGGCATTCGTCTCAGCACCTGGCAATTAGTATAGAAGCACTGTCTTTGACTTCTCTGGATGTTTCCCAGGCGAGCTATTGACAAGTAAATCCTAGACGCTCGATCTTGGTTATTTTCGCTTTCGCGGCTAGCAGCAAAGTTCAGAACCATGTTTCTGTGAATAACTCTTGAACCGTAAGTCACTGACGCTCGCTCTTGGCTGCATTCGTTTCAGCTCGTGGCAGCCAGTCTAAAAAACACAATCTTGGACTTCTCTGGATGTTTCCCAGGCGAGCTATTGGCAGCATGTTCAGAACCACTGTTTCTGAGGCTAATTCTTGAACCGTAAGTCATAGACGCTCGATCTTGGCGGCATTCTTCTCAGCGCCTGGCAATTAGTATAGAAGCACTGTTTCCCACTGTTTCTGAGGCTAATTCTTGAACCGTAAGTCATAGACGCTAGATCTTGGCGGCATTCGTCTCAGCGCCTGGCAATTAGTATAGAAGCACTGTCTTTGACTTCTCTGGATGTTTCCCAGGCGAGCTATTGACAAGTAAATCCTAGACGCTCGATCTTGGTTATTTTCGCTTTCGCGGCTGGCAGCAAAGTTCAGAACCATGTTTCTGTGAATAACTTTTGAACCGTAAGTCACAGACGCTAGCTCTTGGCTGCATTCGTTTCAGCTCGTGGCAGCCAGTCTAAAAAACACAATCTTGGACTTCTCTGGATGTTTCCCAGGCGAGCTATTGGCAGCATGTTCAGAACCACTCTTTCTGAGGCTAATTCTTGAACCGTGTCATAGACGCTCGATCTTGGCGGCATTCGTCTCAGCGCCTGGCAATTAGTATAGAAGCACTGTTTCCCACGGTTTCTGAGGCTAATTCTTGAACCGTAAGTCATAGACGCTAGATCTTGGCGGCATTCGTCTCAGCGCCTGGCAATTAGTATAGAAGCACTGTCTTTGACTTCTCTGGATGTTTCCCAGGCGAGCTTTTGACAAGTAAATCCTAGACGCTCGATCTTGGTTATTTTCGCTTTCGCGGCTGGCAGCAAAGTTCAGAACCATGTTTCTGTGAATAACTTTTGAACCGTAAGTCACAGACGCTCCCTCTTGGCTGCATTCGTTTCAGCTCGTGGCAGTCAGTCTAAAAAACACAATCTTGGACTTCTCTGGATGTTTCCCAGGCGAGCTATTGGCAGCATGTTCAGAACCACTGTTTCTGAGGCTAATTCTTGAACCGTAAGTCATAGACGCTCGATCTTGGCGGCATTCGTCTCAGCGCCTGGCAATTAGTATAGAAGCACTGTTTCCCACTGTTTCTGAGGCTAATTCTTGAACCGTAAGTCATAGACGCTAGATCTTGGCGGCATTCGTCTCAGCGCCTGGCAATTAGTATAGAAGCACTGTCTTTGACTTCTCTGGATGTTTCCCAGGCGAGCTTTTGACAAGTAAATCCTAGACGCTCGATCTTGGTTATTTTCGCTTTCGCGGCTGGCAGCAAAGTTCAGAACCATGTTTCTGTGAATAACTTTTGAACCGTAAGTCACAGACGCTCGCTCTTGGCTGCATTCGTTTCAGCTCGTGGCAGCCAGTCTAAAAAACACTATCTTGGACTTCTCTGGATGTTTCCCAGGCGAGCTATTGGCAGCATGTTCAGAACCACTGTTTCTGAGGCTAATTCTTGAACCGTGTCATAGACGCTCGATCTTGGCGGCATTCGTCTCAGCGCCTGGCAATTAGTATAGAAGCACTGTTTCCCACTGTTTCTGAGGCTAATTCTTGAACCGTAAGTCATAGACGCTAGATCTTGGCGGCATTCGTCTCAGCGCCTGGCAATTAGTATAGAAGCACTGTCTTTGACTTCTCTGGATGTTTCCCAGGCGAGCTATTGACAAGTAAATCCTAGACGCTCGATCTTGGTTATTTTCGCTTTCGCGGCTGGCAGCAAAGTTCAGAACCATGTTTCTGTGAATAACTTTTGAACCGTAAGTCACAGACGCTCGCTCTTGGCTGCATTCGTTTCAGCTCGTGGCAGCCAGTCTAAAAAACACAATCTTGGACTTCTCTGGATGTTTCCCAGGCGAGCTATTGGCAGCATGTTCAGAACCACTGTTTCTGAGGCTAATTCTTGAACCGTGTCATAGACGCTCGATCTTGGCGGCATTCGTCTCAGCGCCTGGCAATTAGTATAGAAGCACTGTTTCCCACTGTTTCTGAGGCTAATTCTTGAACCGTAAGTCATAGACGCTAGACCTTGGCGGCATTCGTCTCAGCGCCTGGCAATTAGTATAGAAGCACTGTCTTTGACTTCTCTGGATGTTTCCCAGGCGAGCTTTTGACAAGTAAATCCTAGACGCTCGATCTTGGTTATTTTCGCTTTCGCGGCTGGCAGCAAAGTTCAGAACCATGTTTCTGTGAATAACTTTTGAACCGTAAGTCACAGACGCTCGCTCTTGGCTGCATTCGTTTCAGCTCGTGGCAGTCAGTCTAAAAAACACAATCTTGGACTTCTCTGGATGTTTCCCAGGCGAGCTATTGGCAGCATGTTCAGAACCACTGTTTCTGAGGCTAATTCTTGAACCGTGTCATAGACGCTCGATCTTGGCGGCATTCGTCTCAGCGCCTGGCAATTAGTATAGAAGCACTGTTTCCCACTGTTTCTGAGGCTAATTCTTGAACCGTAAGTCATAGACGCTAGATCTTGGCGGCATTCGTCTCAGCACCTGGCAATTAGTATAGAAGCACTGTCTTTGACTTCTCTGGATGTTTCCCAGGCGAGCTATTGACAAGTAAATCCTAGACGCTCGATCTTGGTTATTTTCGCTTTCGCGGCTGGCAGCAAAGTTCAGAACCATGTTTCTGTGAATAACTTTTGAACCGTAAGTCACAGACGCTCGCTCTTGGCTGCATTCGTTTCAGCTCGTGGCAGCCAGTCTAAAAAACACAATCTTGGACTTCTCTGGATGTTTCCCAGGCGAGCTATTGGCAGCATGTTCAGAACCACTGTTTCTGAGGCTAATTCTTGAACCGTAAGTCATAGACGCTCGATCTTGGCGGCATTCGTCTCAGCGCCTGGCAATTAGTATAGAAGCACTGTTTCCCACTGTTTCTGAGGCTAATTCTTGAACCGTAAGTCATAGACGCTAGATCTTGGCGGCATTCGTCTCAGCGCCTGGCAATTAGTATAGAAGCACTGTCTTTGACTTCTCTGGATGTTTCCCAGGCGAGCTATTGACAAGTAAATCCTAGACGCTCGATCTTGGTTATTTTCGCTTTCGCGGCTGGCAGCAAAGTTCAGAACCATGTTTCTGTGAATAACTTTTGAACCGTAAGTCACAGACGCTAGCTCTTGGCTGCATTCGTTTCAGCTCGTGGCAGCCAGTCTAAAAAACACAATCTTGGACTTCTCTGGATGTTTCCCAGGCGAGCTATTGGCAGCATGTTCAGAACCACTGTTTCTGAGGCTAATTCTTGAACCGTAAGTCATAGACGCTCGATCTTGGCGGCATTCTTCTCAGCGCCTGGCAATTATTATAGAAGCACTGTTTCCCACTGTTTCTGAGGCTAATTCTTGAACCGTAAGTCATAGACGCTAGATCTTGGTGGCATTCGTCTCAGCACCTGGCAATTAGTATAGAAGCACTGTCTTTGACTTCTCTGGATGTTTCCCAGGCGAGCTATTGACAAGTAAATCCTAGACGCTCGATCTTGGTTATTTTCGCTTTCGCGGCTGGCAGCAAAGTTCAGAACCATGTTTCTGTGAATAACTTTTGAACCGTAAGTCACAGACGCTCGCTCTTGGCTGCATTCGTTTCAGCTCGTGGCAGCCAGTCTAAAAAACACTATCTTGGACTTCTCTGGATGTTTCCCAGGCGAGCTATTGGCAGCATGTTCAGAACCACTCTTTCTGAGGCTAATTCTTGAACCGTGTCATAGACGCTCGATCTTGGCGGCATTCGTCTCAGCGCCTGGCAATTAGTATAGAAGCACTGTTTCCCACGGTTTCTGAGGCTAATTCTTGAACCGTAAGTCATAGACGCTAGATCTTGGCGGCATTCGTCTCAGCGCCTGGCAATTAGTATAGAAGCACTGTCTTTGACTTCTCTGGATGTTTCCCAGGCGAGCTTTTGACAAGTAAATCCTAGACGCTCGATCTTGGTTATTTTCGCTTTCGCGGCTGGCAGCAAAGTTCTGTGAATAACTTTTGAACCGTAAGTCACAGACGCTCCCTCTTGGCTGCATTCGTTTCAGCTCGTGGCAGTCAGTCTAAAAAACACAATCTTGGACTTCTCTGGATGTTTCCCAGGCGAGCTATTGGCAGCATGTTCAGAACCACTGTTTCTGAGGCTAATTCTTGAACCGTAAGTCATAGACGCTCGATCTTGGCGGCATTCGTCTCAGCGCCTGGCAATTAGTATAGAAGCACTGTTTCCCACTGTTTCTGAGGCTAATTCTTGAACCGTAAGTCATAGACGCTAGATCTTGGCGGCATTCGTCTCAGCGCCTGGCAATTAGTATAGAAGCACTGTCTTTGACTTCTCTGGATGTTTCCCAGGCGAGCTTTTGACAAGTAAATCCTAGACGCTCGATCTTGGTTATTTTCGCTTTCGCGGCTGGCAGCAAAGTTCAGAACCATGTTTCTGTGAATAACTTTTGAACCGTAAGTCACAGACGCTCGCTCTTGGCTGCATTCGTTTCAGCTCGTGGCAGCCAGTCTAAAAAACACTATCTTGGACTTCTCTGGATGTTTCCCAGGCGAGCTATTGGCAGCATGTTCAGAACCACTGTTTCTGAGGCTAATTCTTGAACCGTGTCATAGACGCTCGATCTTGGCGGCATTCGTCTCAGCGCCTGGCAATTAGTATAGAAGCACTGTTTCCCACTGTTTCTGAGGCTAATTCTTGAACCGTAAGTCATAGACGCTAGATCTTGGCGGCATTCGTCTCAGCGCCTGGCAATTAGTATAGAAGCACTGTCTTTGACTTCTCTGGATGTTTCCCAGGCGAGCTATTGACAAGTAAATCCTAGACGCTCGATCTTGGTTATTTTCGCTTTCGCGGCTGGCAGCAAAGTTCAGAACCATGTTTCTGTGAATAACTTTTGAACCGTAAGTCACAGACGCTCGCTCTTGGCTGCATTCGTTTCAGCTCGTGGCAGCCAGTCTAAAAAACACAATCTTGGACTTCTCTGGATGTTTCCCAGGCGAGCTATTGGCAGCATGTTCAGAACCACTGTTTCTGAGGCTAATTCTTGAACCGTGTCATAGACGCTCGATCTTGGCGGCATTCGTCTCAGCGCCTGGCAATTAGTATAGAAGCACTGTTTCCCACTGTTTCTGAGGCTAATTCTTGAACCGTAAGTCATAGACGCTAGATCTTGGCGGCATTCGTCTCAGCGCCTGGCAATTAGTATAGAAGCACTGTCTTTGACTTCTCTGGATGTTTCCCAGGCGAGCTATTGACAAGTAAATCCTAGACGCTCGATCTTGGTTATTTTCGCTTTCGCGGCTGGCAGCAAAGTTCAGAACCATGTTTCTGTGAATAACTTTTGAACCGTAAGTCACAGACGCTAGCTCTTGGCTGCATTCGTTTCAGCTCGTGGCAGCCAGTCTAAAAAACACAATCTTGGACTTCTCTGGATGTTTCCCAGGCGAGCTATTGGCAGCATGTTCAGAACCACTGTTTCTGAGGCTAATTCTTGAACCGTAAGTCATAGACGCTCGATCTTGGCGGCATTCGTCTCAGCGCCTGGCAATTAGTATAGAAGCACTGTTTCCCACTGTTTCTGAGGCTAATTCTTGAACCGTAAGTCATAGACGCTAGATCTTGGCGGCATTCGTCTCAGCGCCTGGCAATTAGTATAGAAGCACTGTCTTTGACTTCTCTGGATGTTTCCCAGGCGAGCTATTGACAAGTAAATCCTAGACGCTCGATCTTGGTTATTTTCGCTTTCGCGGCTGGCAGCAAAGTTCAGAACCATGTTTCTGTGAATAACTTTTGAACCGTAAGTCACAGACGCTAGCTCTTGGCTGCATTCGTTTCAGCTCGTGGCAGCCAGTCTAAAAAACACAATCTTGGACTTCTCTGGATGTTTCCCAGGCGAGCTATTGGCAGCATGTTCAGAACCACTGTTTCTGAGGCTAATTCTTGAACCGTAAGTCATAGACGCTCGATCTTGGCGGCATTCTTCTCAGCGCCTGGCAATTATTATAGAAGCACTGTTTCCCACTGTTTCTGAGGCTAATTCTTGAACCGTAAGTCATAGACGCTAGATCTTGGTGGCATTCGTCTCAGCACCTGGCAATTAGTATAGAAGCACTGTCTTTGACTTCTCTGGATGTTTCCCAGGCGAGCTATTGACAAGTAAATCCTAGACGCTCGATCTTGGTTATTTTCGCTTTCGCGGCTGGCAGCAAAGTTCAGAACCATGTTTCTGTGAATAACTTTTGAACCGTAAGTCACAGACGCTCGCTCTTGGCTGCATTCGTTTCAGCTCGTGGCAGCCAGTCTAAAAAACACTATCTTGGACTTCTCTGGATGTTTCCCAGGCGAGCTATTGGCAGCATGTTCAGAACCACTCTTTCTGAGGCTAATTCTTGAACCGTGTCATAGACGCTCGATCTTGGCGGCATTCGTCTCAGCGCCTGGCAATTAGTATAGAAGCACTGTTTCCCACGGTTTCTGAGGCTAATTCTTGAACCGTAAGTCATAGACGCTAGATCTTGGCGGCATTCGTCTCAGCGCCTGGCAATTAGTATAGAAGCACTGTCTTTGACTTCTCTGGATGTTTCCCAGGCGAGCTTTTGACAAGTAAATCCTAGACGCTCGATCTTGGTTATTTTCGCTTTCGCGGCTGGCAGCAAAGTTCTGTGAATAACTTTTGAACCGTAAGTCACAGACGCTCCCTCTTGGCTGCATTCGTTTCAGCTCGTGGCAGTCAGTCTAAAAAACACAATCTTGGACTTCTCTGGATGTTTCCCAGGCGAGCTATTGGCAGCATGTTCAGAACCACTGTTTCTGAGGCTAATTCTTGAACCGTAAGTCATAGACGCTCGATCTTGGCGGCATTCGTCTCAGCGCCTGGCAATTAGTATAGAAGCACTGTTTCCCACTGTTTCTGAGGCTAATTCTTGAACCGTAAGTCATAGACGCTAGATCTTGGCGGCATTCGTCTCAGCGCCTGGCAATTAGTATAGAAGCACTGTCTTTGACTTCTCTGGATGTTTCCCAGGCGAGCTTTTGACAAGTAAATCCTAGACGCTCGATCTTGGTTATTTTCGCTTTCGCGGCTGGCAGCAAAGTTCAGAACCATGTTTCTGTGAATAACTTTTGAACCGTAAGTCACAGACGCTCGCTCTTGGCTGCATTCGTTTCAGCTCGTGGCAGCCAGTCTAAAAAACACTATCTTGGACTTCTCTGGATGTTTCCCAGGCGAGCTATTGGCAGCATGTTCAGAACCACTGTTTCTGAGGCTAATTCTTGAACCGTGTCATAGACGCTCGATCTTGGCGGCATTCGTCTCAGCGCCTGGCAATTAGTATAGAAGCACTGTTTCCCACTGTTTCTGAGGCTAATTCTTGAACCGTAAGTCATAGACGCTAGATCTTGGCGGCATTCGTCTCAGCGCCTGGCAATTAGTATAGAAGCACTGTCTTTGACTTCTCTGGATGTTTCCCAGGCGAGCTATTGACAAGTAAATCCTAGACGCTCGATCTTGGTTATTTTCGCTTTCGCGGCTGGCAGCAAAGTTCAGAACCATGTTTCTGTGAATAACTTTTGAACCGTAAGTCACAGACGCTCGCTCTTGGCTGCATTCGTTTCAGCTCGTGGCAGCCAGTCTAAAAAACACAATCTTGGACTTCTCTGGATGTTTCCCAGGCGAGCTATTGGCAGCATGTTCAGAACCACTGTTTCTGAGGCTAATTCTTGAACCGTGTCATAGACGCTCGATCTTGGCGGCATTCGTCTCAGCGCCTGGCAATTAGTATAGAAGCACTGTTTCCCACTGTTTCTGAGGCTAATTCTTGAACCGTAAGTCATAGACGCTAGACCTTGGCGGCATTCGTCTCAGCGCCTGGCAATTAGTATAGAAGCACTGTCTTTGACTTCTCTGGATGTTTCCCAGGCGAGCTATTGACAAGTAAATCCTAGACGCTCGATCTTGGTTATTTTCGCTTTCGCGGCTGGCAGCAAAGTTCAGAACCATGTTTCTGTGAATAACTTTTGAACCGTAAGTCACAGACGCTCGCTCTTGGCTGCATTCGTTTCAGCTCGTGGCAGTCAGTCTAAAAAACACAATCTTGGACTTCTCTGGATGTTTCCCAGGCGAGCTATTGGCAGCATGTTCAGAACCACTGTTTCTGAGGCTAATTCTTGAACCGTGTCATAGACGCTCGATCTTGGCGGCATTCGTCTCAGCGCCTGGCAATTAGTATAGAAGCACTGTTTCCCACTGTTTCTGAGGCTAATTCTTGAACCGTAAGTCATAGACGCTAGATCTTGGCGGCATTCGTCTCAGCACCTGGCAATTAGTATAGAAGCACTGTCTTTGACTTCTCTGGATGTTTCCCAGGCGAGCTATTGACAAGTAAATCCTAGACGCTCGATCTTGGTTATTTTCGCTTTCGCGGCTGGCAGCAAAGTTCAGAACCATGTTTCTGTGAATAACTTTTGAACCGTAAGTCACAGACGCTCGCTCTTGGCTGCATTCGTTTCAGCTCGTGGCAGCCAGTCTAAAAAACACAATCTTGGACTTCTCTGGATGTTTCCCAGGCGAGCTATTGGCAGCATGTTCAGAACCACTGTTTCTGAGGCTAATTCTTGAACCGTGTCGTAGACGCTCGATCTTGGCGGCATTCGTCTCAGCGCCTGGCAATTAGTATAGAAGCACTGTTTCCCACTGTTTCTGAGGCTAATTCTTGAACCGTAAGTCATAGACGCTAGATCTTGGCGGCATTCGTCTCAGCGCCTGGCAATTAGTATAGAAGCACTGTCTTTGACTTCTCTGGATGTTTCCCAGGCGAGCTATTGACAAGTAAATCCTAGACGCTCGATCTTGGTTATTTTCGCTTTCGCGGCTGGCAGCAAAGTTCAGAACCATGTTTCTGTGAATAACTTTTGAACCGTAAGTCACAGACGCTAGCTCTTGGCTGCATTCGTTTCAGCTCGTGGCAGCCAGTCTAAAAAACACAATCTTGGACTTCTCTGGATGTTTCCCAGGCGAGCTATTGGCAGCATGTTCAGAACCACTGTTTCTGAGGCTAATTCTTGAACCGTAAGTCATAGACGCTCGATCTTGGCGGCATTCGTCTCAGCGCCTGGCAATTAGTATAGAAGCACTGTTTCCCACTGTTTCTGAGGCTAATTCTTGAACCGTAAGTCATAGACGCTAGATCTTGGCGGCATTCGTCTCAGCGCCTGGCAATTAGTATAGAAGCACTGTCTTTGACTTCTCTGGATGTTTCCCAGGCGAGCTATTGACAAGTAAATCCTAGACGCTCGATCTTGGTTATTTTCGCTTTCGCGGCTGGCAGCAAAGTTCAGAACCATGTTTCTGTGAATAACTTTTGAACCGTAAGTCACAGACGCTAGCTCTTGGCTGCATTCGTTTCAGCTCGTGGCAGCCAGTCTAAAAAACACAATCTTGGACTTCTCTGGATGTTTCCCAGGCGAGCTATTGGCAGCATGTTCAGAACCACTGTTTCTGAGGCTAATTCTTGAACCGTAAGTCATAGACGCTCGATCTTGGCGGCATTCTTCTCAGCGCCTGGCAATTATTATAGAAGCACTGTTTCCCACTGTTTCTGAGGCTAATTCTTGAACCGTAAGTCATAGACGCTAGATCTTGGTGGCATTCGTCTCAGCACCTGGCAATTAGTATAGAAGCACTGTCTTTGACTTCTCTGGATGTTTCCCAGGCGAGCTATTGACAAGTAAATCCTAGACGCTCGATCTTGGTTATTTTCGCTTTCGCGGCTGGCAGCAAAGTTCAGAACCATGTTTCTGTGAATAACTTTTGAACCGTAAGTCACAGACGCTCGCTCTTGGCTGCATTCGTTTCAGCTCGTGGCAGCCAGTCTAAAAAACACTATCTTGGACTTCTCTGGATGTTTCCCAGGCGAGCTATTGGCAGCATGTTCAGAACCACTCTTTCTGAGGCTAATTCTTGAACCGTGTCATAGACGCTCGATCTTGGCGGCATTCGTCTCAGCGCCTGGCAATTAGTATAGAAGCACTGTTTCCCACTGTTTCTGAGGCTAATTCTTGAACCGTAAGTCATAGACGCTAGATCTTGGCGGCATTCGTCTCAGCGCCTGGCAATTAGTATAGAAGCACTGTCTTTGACTTCTCTGGATGTTTCCCAGGCGAGCTTTTGACAAGTAAATCCTAGACGCTCGATCTTGGTTATTTTCGCTTTCGCGGCTGGCAGCAAAGTTCAGAACCATGTTTCTGTGAATAACTTTTGAACCGTAAGTCACAGACGCTCGCTCTTGGCTGCATTCGTTTCAGCTCGTGGCAGCCAGTCTAAAAAACACTATCTTGGACTTCTCTGGATGTTTCCCAGGCGAGCTATTGGCAGCATGTTCAGAACCACTGTTTCTGAGGCTAATTCTTGAACCGTGTCATAGACGCTCGATCTTGGCGGCATTCGTCTCAGCGCCTGGCAATTAGTATAGAAGCACTGTTTCCCACTGTTTCTGAGGCTAATTCTTGAACCGTAAGTCATAGACGCTAGATCTTGGCGGCATTCGTCTCAGCGCCTGGCAATTAGTATAGAAGCACTGTCTTTGACTTCTCTGGATGTTTCCCAGGCGAGCTATTGACAAGTAAATCCTAGACGCTCGATCTTGGTTATTTTCGCTTTCGCGGCTGGCAGCAAAGTTCAGAACCATGTTTCTGTGAATAACTTTTGAACCGTAAGTCACAGACGCTCGCTCTTGGCTGCATTCGTTTCAGCTCGTGGCAGCCAGTCTAAAAAACACAATCTTGGACTTCTCTGGATGTTTCCCAGGCGAGCTATTGGCAGCATGTTCAGAACCACTGTTTCTGAGGCTAATTCTTGAACCGTGTCATAGACGCTCGATCTTGGCGGCATTCGTCTCAGCGCCTGGCAATTAGTATAGAAGCACTGTTTCCCACTGTTTCTGAGGCTAATTCTTGAACCGTTAGTCATAGACGCTAGACCTTGGCGGCATTCGTCTCAGCGCCTGGCAATTAGTATAGAAGCACTGTCTTTGACTTCTCTGGATGTTTCCCAGGCGAGCTTTTGACAAGTAAATCCTAGACGCTCGATCTTGGTTATTTTCGCTTTCGCGGCTGGCAGCAAAGTTCAGAACCATGTTTCTGTGAATAACTTTTGAACCGTAAGTCACAGACGCTCGCTCTTGGCTGCATTCGTTTCAGCTCGTGGCAGTCAGTCTAAAAAACACAATCTTGGACTTCTCTGGATGTTTCCCAGGCGAGCTATTGGCAGCATGTTCAGAACCACTGTTTCTGAGGCTAATTCTTGAACCGTGTCATAGACGCTCGATCTTGGCGGCATTCGTCTCAGCGCCTGGCAATTAGTATAGAAGCACTGTTTCCCACTGTTTCTGAGGCTAATTCTTGAACCGTAAGTCATAGACGCTAGATCTTGGCGGCATTCGTCTCAGCACCTGGCAATTAGTATAGAAGCACTGTCTTTGACTTCTCTGGATGTTTCCCAGGCGAGCTATTGACAAGTAAATCCTAGACGCTCGATCTTGGTTATTTTCGCTTTCGCGGCTGGCAGCAAAGTTCAGAACCATGTTTCTGTGAATAACTTTTGAACCGTAAGTCACAGACGCTAGCTCTTGGCTGCATTCGTTTCAGCTCGTGGCAGCCAGTCTAAAAAACACAATCTTGGACTTCTCTGGATGTTTCCCAGGCGAGCTATTGGCAGCATGTTCAGAACCACTGTTTCTGAGGCT
Source organism: Rhinoderma darwinii (assembly GCF_050947455.1). NCBI lineage: Eukaryota > Metazoa > Chordata > Amphibia > Anura > Rhinodermatidae > Rhinoderma > Rhinoderma darwinii. Next base: position 49,093 of record NW_027463504.1, on the reverse strand, counting down.
AATTCTTGAACCGTGTCATAGACGCTCGATCTTGGCGGCATTCGTCTCAGCGCCTGGCAATTAGTATAGAAGCACTGTTTCCCACTGTTTCTGAGGCTAATTCTTGAACCGTTAGTCATAGACGCTAGACCTTGGCGGCATTCGTCTCAGCGCCTGGCAATTAGTATAGAAGCACTGTCTTTGACTTCTCTGGATGTTTCCCAGGCGAGCTTTTGACAAGTAAATCCTAGACGCTCGATCTTGGTTATTTTCGCTTTCGCGGCTGGCAGCAAAGTTCAGAACCATGTTTCTGTGAATAACTTTTGAACCGTAAGTCACAGACGCTCGCTCTTGGCTGCATTCGTTTCAGCTCGTGGCAGCCAGTCTAAAAAACACAATCTTGGACTTCTCTGGATGTTTCCCAGGCGAGCTATTGGCAGCATGTTCAGAACCACTGTTTCTGAGGCTAATTCTTGAACCGTAAGTCATAGACGCTCGATCTTGGCGGCATTCGTCTCAGCGCCTGGCAATTAGTATAGAAGCACTGTTTCCCACTGTTTCTGAGGCTAATTCTTGAACCGTAAGTCATAGACGCTAGATCTTGGCGGCATTCGTCTCAGCGCCTGGCAATTAGTATAGAAGCACTGTCTTTGACTTCTCTGGATGTTTCCCAGGCGAGCTATTGACAAGTAAATCCTAGACGCTCGATCTTGGTTATTTTCGCTTTCGCGGCTGGCAGCAAAGTTCAGAACCATGTTTCTGTGAATAACTTTTGAACCGTAAGTCACAGACGCTAGCTCTTGGCTGCATTCGTTTCAGCTCGTGGCAGCCAGTCTAAAAAACACAATCTTGGACTTCTCTGGATGTTTCCCAGGCGAGCTATTGGCAGCATGTTCAGAACCACTGTTTCTGAGGCTAATTCTTGAACCGTAAGTCATAGACGCTCGATCTTGGCGGCATTCGTCTCAGCGCCTGGCAATTAGTATAGAAGCACTGTTTCCCACTGTTTCTGAGGCTAATTCTTGAACCGTAAGTCATAGACGCTAGATCTTGGTGGCATTCGTCTCAGCACCTGGCAATTAGTATAGAAGCACTGTCTTTGACTTCTCTGGATGTTTCCCAGGCGAGCTATTGACAAGTAAATCCTAGACGCTCGATCTTGGTTATTTTCGCTTTCGCGGCTGGCAGCAAAGTTCAGAACCATGTTTCTGTGAATAACTTTTGAACCGTAAGTCACAGACGCTCGCTCTTGGCTGCATTCGTTTCAGCTCGTGGCAGCCAGTCTAAAAAACACAATCTTGGACTTCTCTGGATGTTTCCCAGGCGAGCTATTGGCAGCATGTTCAGAACCACTGTTTCTGAGGCTAATTCTTGAACCGTAAGTCATAGACGCTCGATCTTGGCGGCATTCGTCTCAGCGCCTGGCAATTAGTATAGAAGCACTGTTTCCCACTGTTTCTGAGGCTAATTCTTGAACCGTAAGTCATAGACGCTAGATCTTGGCGGCATTCGTCTCAGCGCCTGGCAATTAGTATAGAAGCACTGTCTTTGACTTCTCTGGATGTTTCCCAGGCGAGCTATTGACAAGTAAATCCTAGACGCTCGATCTTGGTTATTTTCGTTTTCGCGGCTGGCAGCAAAGTTCAGAACCATGTTTCTGTGAATAACTTTTGAACCGTAAGTCACAGACGCTCGCTCTTGGCTGCATTCGTTTCAGCTCGTGGCAGCCAGTCTAAAAAACACAATCTTGGACTTCTCTGGATGTTTCCCAGGCGAGCTATTGGCAGCATGTTCAGAACCACTGTTTCTGAGGCTAATTCTTGAACCGTGTCATAGACGCTCGATCTTGGCGGCATTCGTCTCAGCGCCTGGCAATTAGTATAGAAGCACTGTTTCCCACTGTTTCTGAGGCTAATTCTTGAACCGTAAGTCATAGACGCTAGATCTTGGCGGCATTCGTCTCAGCGCCTGGCAATTAGTATAGAAGCCCTGTCTTTGACTTCTCTGGATGTTTCCCAGGCGAGCTATTGACAAGTAAATCCTAGACGCTCGATCTTGGTTATTTTCGCTTTCGCGGCTGGCAGCAAAGTTCAGAACCATGTTTCTGTGAATAACTTTTGAACCGTAAGTCACAGACGCTCGCTCTTGACTGCATTCGTTTCAGCTCGTGGCAGCCAGTCTAAAAAACACAATCTTGGACCTCTCTGGATGTTTCCCAGGCGAGCTATTGGCAGCATGTTCAGAACCACTGTTTCTGAGGCTAATTCTTGAACCGTAAGTCATAGACGCTCGATCTTGGCGGCATTCGTCTCAGCGCCTGGCAATTAGTATAGAAGCACTGTTTCCCACTGTTTCTGAGGCTAATTCTTGAACCGTAAGTCATAGACGCTAGATCTTGGCGGCATTCGTCTCAGCGCCTGGCAATTAGTATAGAAGCCCTGTCTTTGACTTCTCTGGATGTTTCCCAGGCGAGCTATTGACAAGTAAATCCTAGACGCTCGATCTTGGTTATTTTCGCTTTCGCGGCTGGCAGCAAAGTTCAGAACCATGTTTCTGTGAATAACTCTTGAACCGTAAGTCACAGACGCTCGCTCTTGGCTGCATTCGTTTCAGCTCGTGGCAGCCAGTCTAAAAAACACTATCTTGGACTTCTCTGGATGTTTCCCAGACGAGCTATTGGCAGCATGTTCAGAACCACTGTTTCTGAGGCTAATTCTTGAACCGTAAGTCATAGACGCTAGATCTTGGCGGTATTCGTCTCAGCGCCTGGCAATTAGTATAGAAGCACGGTCTTTGACTTCTCTGGATGTTTCCCAGGCGAGCTATTGACAAGTAAATCCTAGACGCTCGATCTTGGTTATTTTCGCTTTCGCGGCTGGCAGCAAAGTTCAGAACCATGTTTCTGTGAATAACTCTTGAACCGTAAGTCACAGACGCTCGCTCTTGGCTGCATTCGTTTCAGCTCGTGGCAGCCAGTCTAAAAAACACAATCTTGGACCTCTCTGGATGTTTCCCAGGCGAGCTATTGGCAGCATGTTCAGAACCACTGTTTCTGAGGCTAATTCTTGAACCGTAAGTCATAGACGCTCGATCTTGGCGGCATTCGTCTCAGCGCCTGGCAATTAGTATAGAAGCACTGTTTCCCACTGTTTCTGAGGCTAATTCTTGAACCGTAAGTCATAGACGCTAGATCTTGGCGGCATTCGTCTCAGCGCCTGGCAATTAGTATAGAAGCACTGTCTTTGACTTCTCTGGATGTTTCCCAGGCGAGCTATTGACAAGTAAATCCTAGACGCTCGATCTTGGTTATTTTCGCTTTAGCGGCTGGCAGCAAAGTTCAGAACCATGTTTCTGTGAATAACTCTTGAACCGTAAGTCACAGACGCTCGCTCTTGGCTGCATTCGTTTCAGCTCGTGGCAACCAGTCTAAAAAACACTATCTTGGACTTCTCTGGATGTTTCCCAGGCGAGCTATTGGCAGCATGTTCAGAACCACTGTTTCTGAGGCTAATTCTTGAACCGTAAGTCATAGACGCTCGATCTTGGCGGCATTCGTCTCAGCGCCTGGCAATTAGTATAGAAGCACTGTCTTTGACTTCTCTGGATGTTTCCCAGGCGAGCTATTGACAAGTAAATCCTAGACGCTCGATCTTGGTTATTTTCGCTTTCGCGGCTGGCAGCAAAGTTCAGAACCATGTTTCTGTGAATAACTCTTGAACCGTAAGTCACAGACGCTCGCTCTTGGCTGCATTCGTTTCAGCTCGTGGCAGCCAGTCTAAAAAACACAATCTTGGACTTCTCTGGATGTTTCCCAGGCGAGCTATTGGCAGCATGTTCAGAACCACTGTTTCTGAGGCTAATTCTTGAACCGTAAGTCATAGACGCTCGATCTTGGCGGCATTCGTCTCAGCGCCTGGCAATTAGTATAGAAGCACTGTTTCCCACTGTTTCTGAGGCTAATTCTTGAACCGTAAGTCATAGACGCTAGATCTTGGCGGCATTCGTCTCAGCGCCTGGCAATTAGTATAGAAGCCCTGTCTTTGACTTCTCTGGATGTTTCCCAGGCGAGCTATTGACAAGTAAATCCTAGACGCTCGATCTTGGTTATTTTCGCTTTCGCGGCTGGCAGCAAAGTTCAGAACCATGTTTCTGTGAATAACTTTTGAACCGTAAGTCACAGACGCTCGCTCTTGGCTGCATTCGTTTCAGCTCGTGGCAGCCAGTCTAAAAAACACTATCTTGGACTTCTCTGGATGTTTCCCAGACGAGCTATTGGCAGCATGTTCAGAACCACTGTTTCTGAGGCTAATTCTTGAACCGTAAGTCATAGACGCTAGATCTTGGCGGTATTCGTCTCAGCGCCTGGCAATTAGTATAGAAGCACGGTCTTTGACTTCTCTGGATGTTTCCCAGGCGAGCTATTGACAAGTAAATCCTAGACGCTCGATCTTGGTTATTTTCGCTTTCGCGGCTGGCAGCAAAGTTCAGAACCATGTTTCTGTGAATAACTCTTGAACCGTAAGTCACAGACGCTCGCTCTTGGCTGCATTCGTTTCAGCTCGTGGCAGCCAGTCTAAAAAACACAATCTTGGACCTCTCTGGATGTTTCCCAGGCGAGCTATTGGCAGCATGTTCAGAACCACTGTTTCTGAGGCTAATTCTTGAACCGTAAGTCATAGACGCTCGATCTTGGCGGCATTCGTCTCAGCGCCTGGCAATTAGTATAGAAGCACTGTTTCCCACTGTTTCTGAGGCTAATTCTTGAACCGTAAGTCATAGACGCTCGATCTTGGCGGCATTCGTCTCAGCGCCTGGCAATTAGTATAGAAGCACTGTCTTTGACTTCTCTGGATGTTTCCCAGGCGAGCTATTGACAAGTAAATCCTAGACGCTCGATCTTGGTTATTTTCGCTTTCGCGGCTGGCAGCAAAGTTCAGAACCATGTTTCTGTGAATAACTCTTGAACCGTAAGTCACAGACGCTCGCTCTTGGCTGCATTCGTTTCAGCTCGTGGCAGCCAGTCTAAAAAACACAATCTTGGACTTCTCTGGATGTTTCCCAGGCGAGCTATTGGCAGCATGTTCAGAACCACTGTTTCTGAGGCTAATTCTTGAACCGTAAGTCATAGACGCTCGATCTTGGCGGCATTCGTCTCAGCGCCTGGCAATTAGTATAGAAGCACTGTTTCCCACTGTTTCTGAGGCTAATTCTTGAACCGTAAGTCATAGACGCTAGATCTTGGCGGCATTCGTCTCAGCGCCTGGCAATTAGTATAGAAGCCCTGTCTTTGACTTCTCTGGATGTTTCCCAGGCGAGCTATTGACAAGTAAATCCTAGACGCTCGATCTTGGTTATTTTCGCTTTCGCTGCTGGCAGCAAAGTTCAGAACCATGTTTCTGTGAATAACTTTTGAACCGTAAGTCACAGACGCTCGCTCTTGGCTGCATTCGTTTCAGCTCGTGGCAGCCAGTCTAAAAAACACTATCTTGGACTTCTCTGGATGTTTCCCAGACGAGCTATTGGCAGCATGTTCAGAACCACTGTTTCTGAGGCTAATTCTTGAACCGTAAGTCATAGACGCTAGATCTTGGCGGTATTCGTCTCAGCGCCTGGCAATTAGTATAGAAGCACGGTCTTTGACTTCTCTGGATGTTTCCCAGGCGAGCTATTGACAAGTAAATCCTAGACGCTCGATCTTGGTTATTTTCGCTTTCGCGGCTGGCAGCAAAGTTCAGAACCATGTTTCTGTGAATAACTCTTGAACCGTAAGTCACAGACGCTCGCTCTTGGCTGCATTCGTTTCAGCTCGTGGCAGCCAGTCTAAAAAACACAATCTTGGACCTCTCTGGATGTTTCCCAGGCGAGCTATTGGCAGCATGTTCAGAACCACTGTTTCTGAGGCTAATTCTTGAACCGTAAGTCATAGACGCTCGATCTTGGCGGCATTCGTCTCAGCGCCTGGCAATTAGTATAGAAGCACTGTTTCCCACTGTTTCTGAGGCTAATTCTTGAACCGTAAGTCATAGACGCTAGATCTTGGCGGCATTCGTCTCAGCGCCTGGCAATTAGTATAGAAGCACTGTCTTTGACTTCTCTGGATGTTTCCCAGGCGAGCTATTGACAAGTAAATCCTAGACGCTCGATCTTGGTTATTTTCGCTTTCGCGGCTGGCAGCAAAGTTCAGAACCATGTTTCTGTGAATAACTCTTGAACCGTAAGTCACAGACGCTCGCTCTTGGCTGCATTCGTTTCAGCTCGTGGCAACCAGTCTAAAAAACACTATCTTGGACTTCTCTGGATGTTTCCCAGGCGAGCTATTGGCAGCATGTTCAGAACCACTGTTTCTGAGGCTAATTCTTGAACCGTAAGTCATAGACGCTCGATCTTGGCGGCATTCGTCTCAGCGCCTGGCAATTAGTATAGAAGCACTGTCTTTGACTTCTCTGGATGTTTCCCAGGCGAGCTATTGACAAGTAAATCCTAGACGCTCGATCTTGGTTATTTTCGCTTTCGCGGCTGGCAGCAAAGTTCAGAACCATGTTTCTGTGAATAACTCTTGAACCGTAAGTCACAGACGCTCGCTCTTGGCTGCATTCGTTTCAGCTCGTGGCAGCCAGTCTAAAAAACACAATCTTGGACTTCTCTGGATGTTTCCCAGGCGAGCTATTGGCAGCATGTTCAGAACCACTGTTTCTGAGGCTAATTCTTGAACCGTAAGTCATAGACGCTCGATCTTGGCGGCATTCGTCTCAGCGCCTGGCAATTAGTATAGAAGCACTGTTTCCCACTGTTTCTGAGGCTAATTCTTGAACCGTAAGTCATAGACGCTAGATCTTGGCGGCATTCGTCTCAGCGCCTGGCAATTAGTATAGAAGCCCTGTCTTTGACTTCTCTGGATGTTTCCCAGGCGAGCTATTGACAAGTAAATCCTAGACGCTCGATCTTGGTTATTTTCGCTTTCGCGGCTGGCAGCAAAGTTCAGAACCATGTTTCTGTGAATAACTTTTGAACCGTAAGTCACAGACGCTCGCTCTTGGCTGCATTCGTTTCAGCTCGTGGCAGCCAGTCTAAAAAACACTATCTTGGACTTCTCTGGATGTTTCCCAGGCGAGCTATTAGCAGCATGTTCAGAACCACTGTTTCTGAGGCTAATTCTTGAACCGTAAGTCATAGACGCTCGATCTTGGCGGCATTCGTCTCAGCGCCTGGCAATTAGTATAGAAGCCCTGTCTTTGACTTCTCTGGATGTTTCCCAGGCGAGCTATTGACAAGTAAATCCTAGACGCTCGATCTTGGTTATTTTCGCTTTCGCGGCTGGCAGCAAAGTTCAGAACCATGTTTCTGTGAATAACTTTTGAACCGTAAGTCACAGACGCTCGCTCTTGGCTGCATTCGTTTCAGCTCGTGGCAGCCAGTCTAAAAAACACAATCTTGGACTTCTCTGGATGTTTCCCAGGCGAGCTATTGGCAGCATGTTCAGAACCACTGTTTCTGAGGCTAATTCTTGAACCGTAAGTCATAGACGCTCGATCTTGGCGGCATTCGTCTCAGCGCCTGGCAATTAGTATAGAAGCACTGTTTCCCACTATTTCTGAGGCTAATTCTTGAACCGTAAGTCATAGACGCTAGATCTTGGCGGCATTCGTCTCAGCGCCTGGCAATTAGTATAGAAGCCCTGTCATTGACTTCTCTGGATGTTTCCCAGGCGAGCTATTGACAAGTAAATCCTAGACGCTCGATCTTGGTTATTTTCGCTTTCGCGGCTGGCAGCAAAGTTCAGAACCATGTTTCTGTGAATAACTTTTGAACCGTAAGTCACAGACGCTCGCTATTGGCTGCATTCGTTTCAGCTCGTGGCAGCCAGTCTAAAAACACAATCTTGGACTTCTCTGGATGTTTCCCAGGCGAGCTATTGGCAGCATGTTCAGAACCGCTGTTTCTGAGGCTAATTCTTGAACCGTAAGTCATAGACGCTCGATCTTGGCGGCATTCGTCTCAGCGCCTGGCAATTAGTATAGAAGCACTGTTTCCCACTGTTTCTGAGGCTAATTCTTGAACCGTAAGTCATAGACGCTAGATCTTGGCGGCATTCGTTTTAGCGCCTGGCAATTAGTATAGAAGCCCTGTCTTTGACTTCTCTGGATGTTTCCCAGGCGAGCTATTGAAAAGTAAATCCTAGACGCTCGATCTTGGTTATTTTCGCTTTCGCGGCTGGCAGCAAAGTTCAGAACCATGTTTCTGTGAATAACTCTTGAACCGTAAGTCACAGACGCTCGCTCTTGGCTGCATTCGTTTCAGCTCGTGGCAACCAGTCTAAAAAACACTATCTTGGACTTCTCTGGATGTTTCCCAGGCGAGCTATTGGCAGCATGTTCAGAACCACTGTTTCTGAGGCTAATTCTTGAACCGTAAGTCATAGACGCTAGATCTTGGCGGTATTCGTCTCAGCGCCTGGCAATTAGTATAGAAGCACGGTCTTTGACTTCTCTGGATGTTTCCCAGGCGAGCTATTGACAAGTAAATCCTAGACGCTCGATCTTGGTTATTTTCGCTTTCGCGGCTGGCAGCAAAGTTCAGAACCATGTTTCTGTGAATAACTCTTGAACCGTAAGTCACAGACGCTCGCTCTTGGCTGCATTCGTTTCAGCTCGTGGCAGCCAGTCTAAAAAACACAATCTTGGACCTCTCTGGATGTTTCCCAGGCGAGCTATTGGCAGCATGTTCAGAACCACTGTTTCTGAGGCTAATTCTTGAACCGTAAGTCATAGACGCTCGATCTTGGCGGCATTCGTCTCAGCGCCTGGCAATTAGTATAGAAGCACTGTTTCCCACTGTTTCTGAGGCTAATTCTTGAACCGTAAGTCATAGACGCTAGATCTTGGCGGCATTCGTCTCAGCGCCTGGCAATTAGTATAGAAGCACTGTCTTTGACTTCTCTGGATGTTTCCCAGGCGAGCTATTGACAAGTAAATCCTAGACGCTCGATCTTGGTTATTTTCGCTTTCGCGGCTGGCAGCAAAGTTCAGAACCATGTTTCTGTGAATAACTCTTGAACCGTAAGTCACAGACGCTCGCTCTTGGCTGCATTCGTTTCAGCTCGTGGCAACCAGTCTAAAAAACACTATCTTGGACTTCTCTGCATGTTTCCCAGGCGAGCTATTGGCAGCATGTTCAGAACCACTGTTTCTGAGGCTAATTCTTGAACCGTAAGTCATAGACGCTCGATCTTGGCGGCATTCGTCTCAGCGCCTGGCAATTAGTATAGAAGCACTGTCTTTGACTTCTCTGGATGTTTCCCAGGCGAGCTATTGACAAGTAAATCCTAGACGCTCGATCTTGGTTATTTTCGCTTTCGCGGCTGGCAGCAAAGTTCAGAACCATGTTTCTGTGAATAACTCTTGAACCGTAAGTCACAGACGCTCGCTCTTGGCTGCATTCGTTTCAGCTCGTGGCAGCCAGTCTAAAAAACACAATCTTGGACTTCTCTGGATGTTTCCCAGGCGAGCTATTGGCAGCATGTTCAGAACCACTGTTTCTGAGGCTAATTCTTGAACCGTAAGTCATAGACGCTCGATCTTGGCGGCATTCGTCTCAGCGCCTGGCAATTAGTATAGAAGCACTGTTTCCCACTGTTTCTGAGGCTAATTCTTGAACCGTAAGTCATAGACGCTAGATCTTGGCGGCATTCGTCTCAGCGCCTGGCAATTAGTATAGAAGCCCTGTCTTTGACTTCTCTGGATGTTTCCCAGGCGAGCTATTGACAAGTAAATCCTAGACGCTCGATCTTGGTTATTTTCGCTTTCGCGGCTGGCAGCAAAGTTCAGAACCATGTTTCTGTGAATAACTTTTGAACCGTAAGTCACAGACGCTCGCTCTTGGCTGCATTCGTTTCAGCTCGTGGCAGCCAGTCTAAAAAACACAATCTTGGACTTCTCTGGATGTTTCCCAGGCGAGCTATTAGCAGCATGTTCAGAACCACTGTTTCTGAGGCTAATTCTTGAACCGTAAGTCATAGACGCTCGATCTTGGCGGCATTCGTCTCAGCGCCTGGCAATTAGTATAGAAGCCCTGTCTTTGACTTCTCTGGATGTTTCCCAGGCGAGCTATTGACAAGTAAATCCTAGACGCTCGATCTTGGTTATTTTCGCTTTCGCGGCTGGCAGCAAAGTTCAGAACCATGTTTCTGTGAATAACTTTTGAACCGTAAGTCACAGACGCTCGCTCTTGGCTGCATTCGTTTCAGCTCGTGGCAGCCAGTCTAAAAAACACAATCTTGGACTTCTCTGGATGTTTCCCAGGCGAGCTATTGGCAGCATGTTCAGAACCACTGTTTCTGAGGCTAATTCTTGAACCGTAAGTCATAGACGCTCGATCTTGGCGGCATTCGTCTCAGCGCCTGGCAATTAGTATAGAAGCACTGTTTCCCACTGTTTCTGAGGCTAATTCTTGAACCGTAAGTCATAGACGCTAGATCTTGGCGGCATTCGTCTCAGCGCCTGGCAATTAGTATAGAAGCCCTGTCATTGACTTCTCTGGATGTTTCCCAGGCGAGCTATTGACAAGTAAATCCTAGACGCTCGATCTTGGTTATTTTCGCTTTCGCGGCTGGCAGCAAAGTTCAGAACCATGTTTCTGTGAATAACTTTTGAACCGTAAGTCACAGACGCTCGCTATTGGCTGCATTCGTTTCAGCTCGTGGCAGCCAGTCTAAAAAACACAATCTTGGACTTCTCTGGATGTTTCCCAGGCGAGCTATTGGCAGCATGTTCAGAACCGCTGTTTCTGAGGCTAATTCTTGAACCGTAAGTCATAGACGCTCGATCTTGGCGGCATTCGTCTCAGCGCCTGGCAATTAGTATAGAAGCACTGTTTCCCACTGTTTCTGAGGCTAATTCTTGAACCGTAAGTCATAGACGCTAGATCTTGGCGGCATTCGTCTCAGCGCCTGGCAATTAGTATAGAAGCCCTGTCTTTGACTTCTCTGGATGTTTCCCAGGCGAGCTATTGAAAAGTAAATCCTAGACGCTCGATCTTGGTTATTTTCGCTTTCGCGGCTGGCAGCAAAGTTCAGAACCATGTTTCTGTGAATAACTCTTGAACCGTAAGTCACAGACGCTCGCTCTTGGCTGCATTCGTTTCAGCTCGTGGCAACCAGTCTAAAAAACACTATCTTGGACTTCTCTGGATGTTTCCCAGGCGAGCTATTGGCAGCATGTTCAGAACCACTGTTTCTGAGGCTAATTCTTGAACCGTAAGTCATAGACGCTCGATCTTGGCGGCATTCGTCTCAGCGCCTGGCAATTAGTATAGAAGCACTGTCTTTGACTTCTCTGGATGTTTCCCAGGCGAGCTATTGACAAGTAAATCCTAGACGCTCGATCTTGGTTATTTTCGCTTTCGCGGCTGGCAGCAAAGTTCAGAACCATGTTTCTGTGAATAACTCTTGAACCGTAAGTCACAGACGCTCGCTCTTGGCTGCATTCGTTTCAGCTCGTGGCAGCCAGTCTAAAAAACACAATCTTGGACTTCTCTGGATGTTTCCCAGGCGAGCTATTGGCAGCATGTTCAGAACCACTGTTTCTGAGGCTAATTCTTGAACCGTAAGTCATAGACGCTCGATCTTGGCGGCATTCGTCTCAGCGCCTGGCAATTAGTATAGAAGCACTGTTTCCCACTGTTTCTGAGGCTAATTCTTGAACCGTAAGTCATAGACGCTAGATCTTGGCGGCATTCGTCTCAGCGCCTGGCAATTAGTATAGAAGCCCTGTCTTTGACTTCTCTGGATGTTTCCCAGGCGAGCTATTGACAAGTAAATCCTAGACGCTCGATCTTGGTTATTTTCGCTTTCGCGGCTGGCAGCAAAGTTCAGAACCATGTTTCTGTGAATAACTTTTGAACCGTAAGTCACAGACGCTCGCTCTTGGCTGCATTCGTTTCAGCTCGTGGCAGCCAGTCTAAAAAACACAATCTTGGACTTCTCTGGATGTTTCCCAGGCGAGCTATTGGCAGCATGTTCAGAACCACTGTTTCTGAGGCTAATTCTTGAACCGTAAGTCATAGACGCTCGATCTTGGCGGCATTCGTCTCAGCGCCTGGCAATTAGTATAGAAGCACTGTTTCCCACTGTTTCTGAGGCTAATTCTTGAACCGTAAGTCATAGACGCTAGATCTTGGCGGCATTCGTCTCAGCGCCTGGCAATTAGTATGGAAGCACTGTCTTTGACTTCTCTGGATGTTTCCCAGGCGAGCTATTGACAAGTAAATCCTAGACGCTCGATCTTGGTTATTTTCGCTTTCGCGGCTGGCAGCAAAGTTCAGAACCATGTTTCTGTGAATAACTCTTGAACCGTAAGTCACAGACGCTCGCTCTTGGCTGCATTCGTTTCAGCTCGTGGCAACCAGTCTAAAAAACACTATCTTGGACTTCTCTGGATGTTTCCCAGGCGAGCTATTGGCAGCATGTTCAGAACCACTGTTTCTGAGGCTAATTCTTGAACCGTAAGTCATAGACGCTCGATCTTGGCGGCATTCGTCTCAGCGCCTGGCAATTAGTATAGAAGCACTGTTTCCCACTGTTTCTGAGGCTAATTCTTGAACCGTAAGTCATAGACGCTAGATCTTGGCGGCATTCGTCTCAGCGCCTGGCAATTAGTATAGAAGCCCTGTCTTTGACTTCTCTGGATGTTTCCCAGGCGAGCTATTGACAAGTAAATCCTAGACGCTCGATCTTGGTTATTTTCGCTTTCGCGGCTGGCAGCAAAGTTCAGAACCATGTTTCTGTGAATAACTTTTGAACCGTAAGTCACAGACGCTCGCTCTTGGCTGCATTAGTTTCAGCTCGTGGCAGCCAGTCTAAAAAACACAATCTTGGACTTCTCTGGATGTTTCCCAGGCGAGCTATTGGCAGCATGTTCAGAACCACTGTTTCTGAGGCTAATTCTTGAACCGTAAGTCATAGACGCTCGATCTTGGCGGCATTCGTCTCAGCGCCTGGCAATTAGTATAGAAGCACTGTTTCCCAATGTTTCTGAGGCTAATTCTTGAACCGTAAGTCATAGACGCTAGATCTTGGCGGCATTCGTCTCAGCGCCTGGCAATTAGTATAGAAGCCCTGTCTTTGACTTCTCTGGATGTTTCCCAGGCGAGCTATTGACAAGTAAATCCTAGACGCTCGATCTTGGTTATTTTCGCTTTCGCGGCTGGCAGCAAAGTTCAGAACCATGTTTCTGTGAATAACTTTTGAACCGTAAGTCACAGACGCTCGCTATTGGCTGCATTCGTTTCAGCTCGTGGCAGCCAGTCTAAAAAACACAATCTTGGACTTCTCTGGATGTTTCCCAGGCGAGCTATTGGCAGCATGTTCAGAACCGCTGTTTCTGAGGCTAATTCTTGAACCGTAAGTCATAGACGCTCGATCTTGGCGGCATTCGTCTCAGCGCCTGGCAATTAGTATAGAAGCACTGTTTCCCACTGTTTCTGAGGCTAATTCTTGAACCGTAAGTCATAGACGCTAGATCTTGGCGGCATTCGTCTCAGCGCCTGGCAATTAGTATAGAAGCCCTGTCTTTGACTTCTCTGGATGTTTCCCAGGCGAGCTATTGAAAAGTAAATCCTAGACGCTCGATCTTGGTTATTTTCGCTTTCGCGGCTGGCAGCAAAGTTCAGAACCATGTTTCTGTGAATAACTCTTGAACCGTAAGTCACAGACGCTCGCTCTTGGCTGCATTCGTTTCAGCTCGTGGCAACCAGTCTAAAAAACACTATCTTGGACTTCTCTGGATGTTTCCCAGGCGAGCTATTGGCAGCATGTTCAGAACCACTGTTTCTGAGGCTAATTCTTGAACCGTAAGTCATAGACGCTCGATCTTGGCGGCATTCGTCTCAGCGCCTGGCAATTAGTATAGAAGCACTGTCTTTGACTTCTCTGGATGTTTCCCAGGCGAGCTATTGACAAGTAAATCCTAGACGCTCGATCTTGGTTATTTTCGCTTTCGCGGCTGGCAGCAAAGTTCAGAACCATGTTTCTGTGAATAACTCTTGAACCGTAAGTCACAGACGCTCGCTCTTGGCTGCATTCGTTTCAGCTCGTGGCAGCCAGTCTAAAAAACACAATCTTGGACTTCTCTGGATGTTTCCCAGGCGAGCTATTGGCAGCATGTTCAGAACCACTGTTTCTGAGGCTAATTCTTGAACCGTAAGTCATAGACGCTCGATCTTGGCGGCATTCGTCTCAGCGCCTGGCAATTAGTATAGAAGCACTGTTTCCCACTGTTTCTGAGGCTAATTCTTGAACCGTAAGTCATAGACGCTAGATCTTGGCGGCATTCGTCTCAGCGCCTGGCAATTAGTATAGAAGCCCTGTCTTTGACTTCTCTGGATGTTTCCCAGGCGAGCTATTGACAAGTAAATCCTAGACGCTCGATCTTGGTTATTTTCGCTTTCGCGGCTGGCAGCAAAGTTCAGAACCATGTTTCTGTGAATAACTTTTGAACCGTAAGTCACAGACGCTCGCTCTTGGCTGCATTCGTTTCAGCTCGTGGCAGCCAGTCTAAAAAACACAATCTTGGACTTCTCTGGATGTTTCCCAGGCGAGCTATTGGCAGCATGTTCAGAACCACTGTTTCTGAGGCTAATTCTTGAACCGTAAGTCATAGACGCTCGATCTTGGCGGCATTCGTCTCAGCGCCTGGCAATTAGTATAGAAGCACTGTTTCCCACTGTTTCTGAGGCTAATTCTTGAACCGTAAGTCATAGACGCTAGATCTTGGCGGCATTCGTCTCAGCGCCTGGCAATTAGTATGGAAGCACTGTCTTTGACTTCTCTGGATGTTTCCCAGGCGAGCTATTGACAAGTAAATCCTAGACGCTCGATCTTGGTTATTTTCGCTTTCGCGGCTGGCAGCAAAGTTCAGAACCATGTTTCTGTGAATAACTCTTGAACCGTAAGTCACAGACGCTCGCTCTTGGCTGCATTCGTTTCAGCTCGTGGCAACCAGTCTAAAAAACACTATCTTGGACTTCTCTGGATGTTTCCCAGGCGAGCTATTGGCAGCATGTTCAGAACCACTGTTTCTGAGGCTAATTCTTGAACCGTAAGTCATAGACGCTCGATCTTGGCGGCATTCGTCTCAGCGCCTGGCAATTAGTATAGAAGCACTGTTTCCCACTGTTTCTGAGGCTAATTCTTGAACCGTAAGTCATAGACGCTAGATCTTGGCGGCATTCGTCTCAGCGCCTGGCAATTAGTATAGAAGCCCTGTCTTTGACTTCTCTGGATGTTTCCCAGGCGAGCTATTGACAAGTAAATCCTAGACGCTCGATCTTGGTTATTTTCGCTTTCGCGGCTGGCAGCAAAGTTCAGAACCATGTTTCTGTGAATAACTTTTGAACCGTAAGTCACAGACGCTCGCTCTTGGCTGCATTAGTTTCAGCTCGTGGCAGCCAGTCTAAAAAACACAATCTTGGACTTCTCTGGATGTTTCCCAGGCGAGCTATTGGCAGCATGTTCAGAACCACTGTTTCTGAGGCTAATTCTTGAACCGTAAGTCATAGACGCTCGATCTTGGCGGCATTCGTCTCAGCGCCTGGCAATTAGTATAGAAGCACTGTTTCCCAATGTTTCTGAGGCTAATTCTTGAACCGTAAGTCATAGACGCTAGATCTTGGCGGCATTCGTCTCAGCGCCTGGCAATTAGTATAGAAGCCCTGTCTTTGACTTCTCTGGATGTTTCCCAGGCGAGCTATTGACAAGTAAATCCTAGACGCTCGATCTTGGTTATTTTCGCTTTCGCGGCTGGCAGCAAAGTTCAGAACCATGTTTCTGTGAATAACTTTTGAACCGTAAGTCACAGACGCTCGCTCTTGGCTGCATTCGTTTCAGCTCGTGGCAGCCAGTCTAAAAAACACAATCTTGGACTTCTCTGGATGTTTCCCAGGCGAGCTATTGGCAGCATGTTCAGAACCACTGTTTCTGAGGCTAATTCTTGAACCGTAAGTCATAGACGCTCGATCTTGGCGGCATTCGTCTCAGCGCCTGGCAATTAGTATAGAAGCACTGTTTCCCACTGTTTCTGAGGCTAATTCTTGAACCGTAAGTCATATACGCTAGATCTTGGCGGCATTCGTCTCAGCGCCTGGCAATTAGTATAGAAGCCCTGTCATTGACTTCTCTGGATGTTTCCCAGGCGAGCTATTGACAAGTAAATCCTAGACGCTCGATCTTGGTTATTTTCGCTTTCGCGGCTGGCAGCAAAGTTCAGAACCATGTTTCTGTGAATAACTTTTGAACCGTAAGTCACAGACGCTCGCTCTTGGCTGCATTCGTTTCAGCTCGTGGCAGCCAGTCTAAAAAACACAATCTTGGACTTCTCTGGATGTTTCCCAGGCGAGCTATTGGCAGCATGTTCAGAACCGCTGTTTCTGAGGCTAATTCTTGAACCGTAAGTCATAGACGCTCGATCTTGGCGGCATTCGTCTCAGCGCCTGGCAATTAGTATAGAAGCACTGTTTCCCACTGTTTCTGAGGCTAATTCTTGAACCGTAAGTCATAGACGCTAGATCTTGGCGGCATTCGTCTCAGCGCCTGGCAATTAGTATAGAAGCCCTGTCTTTGACTTCTCTGGATGTTTCCCAGGCGAGCTATTGAAAAGTAAATCCTAGACGCTCGATCTTGGTTATTTTCGCTTTCGCGGCTGGCAGCAAAGTTCAGAACCATGTTTCTGTGAATAACTCTTGAACCGTAAGTCACAGACGCTCGCTCTTGGCTGCATTCGTTTCAGCTCGTGGCAACCAGTCTAAAAAACACTATCTTGGACTTCTCTGGATGTTTCCCAGGCGAGCTATTGGCAGCATGTTCAGAACCACTGTTTCTGAGGCTAATTCTTGAACCGTAAGTCATAGACGCTCGATCTTGGCGGCATTCGTCTCAGCGCCTGGCAATTAGTATAGAAGCACTGTCTTTGACTTCTCTGGATGTTTCCCAGGCGAGCTATTGACAAGTAAATCCTAGACGCTCGATCTTGGTTATTTTCGCTTTCGCGGCTGGCAGCAAAGTTCAGAACCATGTTTTTGTGAATAACTCTTGAACCGTAAGTCACAGACGCTCGCTCTTGGCTGCATTCGTTTCAGCTCGTGGCAGCCAGTCTAAAAAACACAATCTTGGACTTCTCTGGATGTTTCCCAGGCGAGCTATTGGCAGCTTGTTCAGAACCACTGTTTCTGAGGCTAATTCTTGAACCGTAAGTCATAGACGCTCGATCTTGGCGGCATTCGTCTCAGCGCCTGGCAATTAGTATAGAAGCACTGTTTCCCACTGTTTCTGAGGCTAATTCTTGAACCGTAAGTCATAGACGCTAGATCTTGGCGGCATTCGTCTCAGCGCCTGGCAATTAGTATAGAAGCCCTGTCTTTGACTTCTCTGGATGTTTCCCAGGCGAGCTATTGACAAGTAAATCCTAGACGCTCGATCTTGGTTATTTTCGCTTTCGCGGCTGGCAGCAAAGTTCAGAACCATGTTTCTGTGAATAACTTTTGAACCGTAAGTCACAGACGCTCGCTCTTGGCTGCATTCGTTTCAGCTCGTGGCAGCCAGTCTAAAAAACACAATCTTGGACTTCTCTGGATGTTTCCCAGGCGAGCTATTGGCAGCATGTTCAGAACCACTGTTTCTGAGGCTAATTCTTGAACCGTAAGTCATAGACGCTCGATCTTGGCGGCATTCGTCTCAGCGCCTGGCAATTAGTATAGAAGCACTGTTTCCCACTGTTTCTGAGGCTAATTCTTGAACCGTAAGTCATAGACGCTAGATCTTGGCGGCATTCGTCTCAACGCCTGGCAATTAGTATAGAAGCACTGTCTTTGACTTCTCTGGATGTTTCCCAGGCGAGCTATTGACAAGTAAATCCTAGACGCTCGATCTTGGTTATTTTCGCTTTCGCGGCTGGCAGCAAAGTTCAGAACCATGTTTCTGTGAATAACTCTTGAACCGTAAGTCACAGACGCTCGCTCTTGGCTGCATTCGTTTCAGCTCGTGGCAGCCAGTCTAAAAAACACTATCTTGGACTCTGGATGTTTCCCAGGCGAGCTATTGGCAGCATGTTCAGAACCACTGTTTCTGAGGCTAATTCTTGAACCGTAAGTCTTAGACGCTCGATCTTGGCGGCATTCGTCTCAGCGCCTGGCAATTAGTATAGAAGCACTGTTTCCCACTGTTTCTGAGGCTAATTCTTGAACCGTAAGTCATAGACGCTAGATCTTGGCGGCATTCGTCTCAGCGCCTGGCAATTAGTATGGAAGCACTGTCTTTGACGTCTCTGGATGTTTCCCAGGCGAGCTATTGACAAGTAAATCCTAGACGCTCGATCTTGGTTATTTTCGCTTTCGCGGCTGGCAGCAAAGTTCAGAACCATGTTTCTGTGAATAACTTTTGAACCGTAAGTCACAGACGCTCGCTCTTGGCTGCATTCGTTTCAGCTCGTGGCAGCCAGTCTAAAAAACACAATCTTGGACTTCTCTGGATGTTTCCCAGGCGAGCTATTGGCAGCATGTTCAGAACCACTGTTTCTGAGGCTAATTCTTGAACCGTAAGTCATAGACGCTCGATCTTGGCGGCATTCGTCTCAGCGCCTGGCAATTAGTATAGAAGCACTGTTTCCCACTGTTTCTGAGGCTAATTCTTGAACCGTAAGTCATAGACGCTAGATCTTGGCGGCATTCGTCTCAGCGCCTGGCAATTAGTATAGAAGCACTGTCTTTGACTTCTCTGGATGTTTCCCAGGCGAGCTATTGACAAGTAAATCCTAGACGCTCGATCTTGGTTATTTTCGCTTTCGCGGCTGGCAGCAAAGTTCAGAACCATGTTTCTGTGAATAACTCTTGAACCGTAAGTCACAGACGCTCGCTCTTGGCTGCATTCGTTTAGGCTCGTGGCAGCCAGTCTAAAAAACACTATCTTGGACTTCTCTGGATGTTTCCCAGGCGAGCTATTGGCAGCATGTTCAGAACCACTGTTTCTGAGGCTAATTCTTGAACCGTAAGTTTTAGACGCTCGAGCTTGGCGGCATTCGTCTCAGCGCCTGGCAATTAGTATAGAAGCACTGTTTCCCACTGTTTCTGAGGCTAATTCTTGAACCGTAAGTCATAGACGCTAGATCTTGGCGGCATTCGTCTCAGCGCCTGGCAATTAGTGTGGAAGCACTGTCTTTGACTTCTCTGGATGTTTCTCAGGCGAGCTATTGACAAGTAAATCCTAGACGCTCGATCTTGGTTATTTTCGCTTTCGCGGCTGGCAGCAAAGTTCAGAACCATGTTTCTGTGAATAACTCTTGAACCGTAAGTCACAGACGCTCGCTCTTGGCTGCATTAGTTTCAGCTCGTGGCAACCAGTCTAAAAAACACTATCTTGGACTTCTCTGGATGTTTCCCAGGCGAGCTATTGGCAGCATGTTCAGAACCACTGTTTCTGAGGCTAATTCTTGAACCGTAAGTCATAGACGCTCGATCTTGGCGGCATTCGTCTCAGCGCCTGGCAATTAGTATAGAAGCACTGTTTCCCACTGTTTCTGAGGCTAATTCTTGAACCGTAAGTCATAGACGCTAGATCTTGGCGGCATTCGTCTCAGCGCCTGGCAATTAGTATAGAAGCACTGTCTTTGACTTCTCTGGATGTTTCCCAGGCGAGCTATTGACAAGTAAATCCTAGACGCTCGATCTTGGTAATTTTCGCTTTCGCGGCTGGCAGCAAAGTTCAGAACCATGTTTCTGTGAATAACTCTTGAACCGTAAGTCACAGACGCTCGCTCTTGGCTGCATTCGTTTCAGCTCGTGGCAGCCAGTCTAAATAACACTATCTTGGACTTCTCTGGATGTTTCCCAGGCGAGCTATTGGCAGCATGTTCAGAACCACTGTTTCTGAGGCTAATTCTTAAACCGTAAGTCATAGACGCTCGATCTTGGCGGCATTCGTCTCAGCGCCTGGCAATTAGTATAGAAGCACTGTTTCCCACTGTTTCTGAGGCTAATTCTTGAACCGTAAGTCATAGACGCTCGATCTTGGCGGCATTCGTCTCAGCGCCTGGCAATTAGTATAGAAGCACTGTTTCCCACTGTTTCTGAGGCTAATTCTTGAACCGTAAGTCTTAGACGCTAGATCGTGGCGGCATTTGTCTCAGCGCCTGGCAATTAGTATAGAAGCACTGTCTTTGACTTCTCTGGATGTTTCCCAGGCGAGCTATTGACAAGTAAATCCTAGACGCTCGATCTTGGTTATTTTCGCTTTCGCGGCTGGCAGCAAAGTTCAGAACCATGTTTCTGTGAATAACTCTTGATCCGTAAGTCACAGACGCTCGCTCTTGGCTGCATTCGTTTCAGCTCGTGGCAGCCAGTCTAAAAAACACTATCTTGGACTTCTCTGGATGTTTCCCAGACGAGCTATTGGCAGCATGTTCAGAACCACTGTTTCTGAGGCTAATTCTTGAACCGTAAGTCATAGACGCTCGATCTTGGCGGCATTCGTCTCAGCGCCTGGCAATTAGTATAGAAGCACTGTTTCCCACTGTTTCTGAGGCTAATTCTTGAACCGTAAGTCATAGACGCTCGATCTTGGCGGCATTCGTCTCAGCGCCTGGCAATTAGTATAGAAGCACTGTCTTTGACTTCTCTGGATGTTTCCCAGGCGAGCTATTGACAAGTAAATCCTAGACGCTCGATCTTGGTTATTTTCGCTTTCGCGGCTGGCAGCAAAGTTCAGAACCATGTTTCTGTGAATAACTCTTGAACCGTAAGTCACAGACGCTCACTCTTGGCTGCATTCGTTTCAGCTCGTGGCAGCCAGTCTAAAAAACACTATCTTGGACTTCTCTGGATGTTTCCCAGGCGAGCTATTGGCAGCATGTTCAGCACCACTGTTTCTGAGGCTAATTCTTGAACCGTAAGTCATAGACGCTCGATCTTGGCGGCATTCGTCTCAGCGCCTGGCAATTAGTATAGAAGCACTGTTTCCCACTGTTTCTGAGGCTAATTCTTGAACCGTAAGTCATAGACGCTAGATCTTGGCGGCATTCGTCTCAGCGCCTGGCAATTAGTATAGAAGCACTGTATTTGACTTCTCTGGATGTTTCCCAGGCGAGCTATTGACAAGTAAATCCTAGACGCTCGATCTTGGTTATTTTCGCTTTCGCGGCTAGCAGCAAAGTTCAGAACCATGTTTCTGTGAATAACTTTTGAACCGTAAGTGACAGACGCTCGCTCTTGGCTGCATTCGTTTCAGCTCGTGGCAGCCAGTCTAAAAAACACTATCTTGGACTTCTCTGGATGTTTCCCAGGCGAGCTATTGGCAGCATGTTCAGAACCACTGTTTCTGAGGCTAATTCTTGAACCGTAAGTCATAGACGCTCGATCTTGGCGGCATTCGTCTCAGCGCCTGGCAATTAGTATAGAAGCACTGTCTTTGACTTCTCTGGATGTTTCCCAGGCGAGCTATTGACAAGTAAATCCTAGACGCTCGAACTTGGTTATTTTCGCTTTCGCGGCTGGCAGCAAAGTTCAGAACCATGTTTCTGTGAATAACTCTTGAACCGTAAGTCACAGACGCTCACTCTTGGCTGCATTCGTTTCAGCTCGTGGCAGCCAGTCTAAAAAACACTATCTTGGACTTCTCTGGATGTTTCCCAGGCGAGCTATTGGCAGCATGTTCAGAACCACTGTTTCTGAGGCTAATTCTTGAACCGTAAGTCATAGACGCTCGATCTTGGCGGCATTCGTCTCAGCGCCTGGCAATTAGTATAGAAGCACTGTCTTTGACTTCTCTGGATGTTTCCCAGGCGAGCTATTGACAAGTAAATCCTAGACGCTCGAACTTGGTTATTTTCGCTTTCGCGGCTGGCAGCAAAGTTCAGAACCATGTTTCTGTGAATAACTCTTGAACCGTAAGTCACAGACGCTCACTCTTGGCTGCATTCGTTTCAGCTCGTGGCAGCCAGTCTAAAAAACACTATCTTGGACTTCTCTGGATGTTTCCCAGGCGAGCTATTGGCAGCATGTTCAGAACCACTGTTTCTGAGGCTAATTCTTGAACCGTAAGTCATAGACGCTCGATCTTGGCGGCATTCGTCTCAGCGCCTGGCAATTAGTATAGAAGCACTGTTTCCCACTGTTTCTGAGGCTAATTCTTGAACCGTAAGTCATAGACGCTAGATCTTGGCGGCATTCGTCTCAGCGCCTGGCAATTAGTATAGAAGCACTGTCTTTGACTTCTCTGGATGTTTCCCAGGCGAGCTATTGACAAGTAAATCCTAGACGCTCGATCTTGGTTATTTTCGCTTTCGCGGCTGGCAGCAAAGTTCAGAACCATGTTTCTGTGAATAACTCTTGAACCGTAAGTCACAGACGCTCGCTCTTGGCTGCATTCGTTTCAGCTCGTGGCAGCCAGTCTAAAAAACACTATCTTGGACTTCTCTGGATGTTTCCCAGGCGAGCTATTGGCAGCATGTTCAGAACCACTGTTTCTGAGGCTAATTCTTAAACCGTAAGTCATAGACGCTCGATCTTGGCGGCATTCGTCTCAGCGCCTGGCAATTAGTATAGAAGCACTGTTTCCCACTGTTTCTGAGGCTAATTCTTGAACCGTAAGTCATAGACGCTCGATCTTGGCGGCATTCGTCTCAGCGCCTGGCAATTAGTATAGAAGCACTGTCTTTGACTTCTCTGGATGTTTCCCAGGCGAGCTATTGACAAGTAAATCCTAGACGCTCGATCTTGGTTATTTTCGCTTTCGCGGCTGGCAGCAAAGTTCAGAACCATGTTTCTGTGAATAACTCTTGAACCGTAAGTCACAGACGCTCGCTCTTGGCTGCATTCGTTTCAGCTCGTGGCAGCCAGTCTAAAAAACACTATCTTGGACTTCTCTGGATGTTTCCCAGGCGAGCTATTGGCAGCATGTTCAGAACCACTGTTTCTGAGGCTAATTCTTAAACCGTAAGTCATAGACGCTCGATCTTGGCGGCATTCGTCTCAGCGCCTGGCAATTAGTATAGAAGCACTGTTTCCCACTGTTTCTGAGGCTAATTCTTGAACCGTAAGTCATAGACGCTCGATCTTGGCGGCATTCGTCTCAGCGCCTGGCAATTAGTATAGAAGCACTGTCTTTGACTTCTCTGGATGTTTCCCAGGCGAGCTATTGACAAGTAAATCCTAGACGCTCGATCTTGGTTATTTTCGCTTTCGCGGCTGGCAGCAAAGTTCAGAACCATGTTTCTGTGAATAACTCTTGAACCGTAAGTCACAGACGCTCGCTCTTGGCTGCATTCGTTTCAGCTCGTGGCAGCCAGTCTAAAAAACACAATCTTGGACTTCTCTGGATGTTTCCCAGGCGAGCTATTGGCAGCATGTTCAGCACCAATGTTTCTGAGGCTAATTCTTGAACCGTAAGTCATAGACGCTCGATCTTGGCGGCATTCGTCTCAGCGCCTGGCAATTAGTATAGAAGCACTGTTTCCCACTGTTTCTGAGGCTAATTCTTGAACCGTAAGTCATAGACGCTAGATCTTGGCGGCATTCGTCTCAGCGCCTGGCAATTAGTATAGAAGCACTGTATTTGACTTCTCTGGATGTTTCCCAGGCGAGCTATTGACAAGTAAATCCTAGACGCTCGATCTTGGTTATTTTCGCTTTCGCGGCTGGCAGCAAAGTTCAGAACCATGTTTCTGTGAATAACTCTTGAACCGTAAGTCACAGACGCTCGCTCTTGGCTGCATTCGTTTCAGCTCGTGGCAGCCAGTCTAAAAAACACTATCTTGGACTTCTCTGGATGTTTCCCAGGCGAGCTATTGGCAGCATGTTCAGAACCACTGTTTCTGAGGCTAATTCTTGAACCGTAAGTCTTAGACGCTCGATCTTGGCGGCATTCGTCTCAGCGCCTGGCAATTAGTATAGAAGCACTGTTTCCCACTGTTTCTGAGGCTAATTCTTGAACCGTAAGTCATAGACGCTAGATCTTGGCGGCATTCGTCTCAGCGCCTGGCAATTAGTATGGAAGCACTGTCTTTGACGTCTCTGGATGTTTCCCAGGCGAGCTATTGACAAGTAAATCCTAGACGCTCGATCTTGGTTATTTTCGCTTTCGCGGCTGGCAGCAAAGTTCAGAACCATGTTTCTGTGAATAACTTTTGAACCGTAAGTCACAGACGCTCGCTCTTGGCTGCATTCGTTTCAGCTCGTGGCAGCCAGTCTAAAAAACACAATCTTGGACTTCTCTGGATGTTTCCCAGGCGAGCTATTGGCAGCATGTTCAGAACCACTGTTTCTGAGGCTAATTCTTGAACCGTAAGTCATAGACGCTCGATCTTGGCGGCATTCGTCTCAGCGCCTGGCAATTAGTATAGAAGCACTGTTTCCCACTGTTTCTGAGGCTAATTCTTGAACCGTAAGTCATAGACGCTAGATCTTGGCGGCATTCGTCTCAGCGCCTGGCAATTAGTATAGAAGCACTGTCTTTGACTTCTCTGGATGTTTCCCAGGCGAGCTATTGACAAGTAAATCCTAGACGCTCGATCTTGGTTATTTTCGCTTTCGCGGCTGGCAGCAAAGTTCAGAACCATGTTTCTGTGAATAACTCTTGAACCGTAAGTCACAGACGCTCGCTCTTGGCTGCATTCGTTTAGGCTCGTGGCAGCCAGTCTAAAAAACACTATCTTGGACTTCTCTGGATGTTTCCCAGGCGAGCTATTGGCAGCATGTTCAGAACCACTGTTTCTGAGGCTAATTCTTGAACCGTAAGTCTTAGATGCTCGAGCTTGGCGGCATTCGTCTCAGCGCCTGGCAATTAGTATAGAAGCACTGTTTCCCACTGTTTCTGAGGCTAATTCTTGAACCGTAAGTCATAGACGCTAGATCTTGGCGGCATTCGTCTCAGCGCCTGGCAATTAGTATGGAAGCACTGTCTTTGACTTCTCTGGATGTTTCTCAGGCGAGCTATTGACAAGTAAATCCTAGACGCTCGATCTTGGTTATTTTCGCTTTCGCGGCTGGCAGCAAAGTTCAGAACCATGTTTCTGTGAATAACTCTTGAACCGTAAGTCACAGACGCTCGCTCTTGGCTGCATTAGTTTCAGCTCGTGGCAACCAGTCTAAAAAACACTATCTTGGACTTCTCTGGATGTTTCCCAGGCGAGCTATTGGCAGCATGTTCAGAACCACTGTTTCTGAGGCTAATTCTTGAACCGTAAGTCATAGACGCTCGATCTTGGCGGCATTCGTCTCAGCGCCTGGCAATTAGTATAGAAGCACTGTTTCCCACTGTTTCTGAGGCTAATTCTTGAACCGTAAGTCATAGACGCTAGATCTTGGCGGCATTCGTCTCAGCGCCTGGCAATTAGTATAGAAGCACTGTCTTTGACTTCTCTGGATGTTTCCCAGGCGAGCTATTGACAAGTAAATCCTAGACGCTCGATCTTGGTAATTTTCGCTTTCGCGGCTGGCAGCAAAGTTCAGAACCATGTTTCTGTGAATAACTCTTGAACCGTAAGTCACAGACGCTCGCTCTTGGCTGCATTCGTTTCAGCTCGTGGCAGCCAGTCTAAATAACACTATCTTGGACTTCTCTGGATGTTTCCCAGGCGAGCTATTGGCAGCATGTTCAGAACCACTGTTTCTGAGGCTAATTCTTAAACCGTAAGTCATAGACGCTCGATCTTGGCGGCATTCGTCTCAGCGCCTGGCAATTAGTATAGAAGCACTGTTTCCCACTGTTTCTGAGGCTAATTCTTGAACCGTAAGTCATAGACGCTCGATCTTGGCGGCATTCGTCTCAGCGCCTGGCAATTAGTATAGAAGCACTGTTTCCCACTGTTTCTGAGGCTAATTCTTGAACCGTAAGTCTTAGACGCTAGATCGTGGCGGCATTTGTCTCAGCGCCTGGCAATTAGTATAGAAGCACTGTCTTTGACTTCTCTGGATGTTTCCCAGGCGAGCTATTGACAAGTAAATCCTAGACGCTCGATCTTGGTTATTTTCGCTTTCGCGGCTGGCAGCAAAGTTCAGAACCATGTTTCTGTGAATAACTCTTGATCCGTAAGTCACAGACGCTCGCTCTTGGCTGCATTCGTTTCAGCTCGTGGCAGCCAGTCTAAAAAACACTATCTTGGACTTCTCTGGATGTTTCCCAGACGAGCTATTGGCAGCATGTTCAGAACCACTGTTTCTGAGGCTAATTCTTGAACCGTAAGTCATAGACGCTCGATCTTGGCGGCATTCGTCTCAGCGCCTGGCAATTAGTATAGAAGCACTGTTTCCCACTGTTTCTGAGGCTAATTCTTGAACCGTAAGTCATAGACGCTCGATCTTGGCGGCATTCGTCTCAGCGCCTGGCAATTAGTATAGAAGCACTGTCTTTGACTTCTCTGGATGTTTCCCAGGCGAGCTATTGACAAGTAAATCCTAGACGCTCGATCTTGGTTATTTTCGCTTTCGCGGCTGGCAGCAAAGTTCAGAACCATGTTTCTGTGAATAACTCTTGAACCGTAAGTCACAGACGCTCGCTCTTGGCTGCATTCGTTTCAGCTCGTGGCAGCCAGTCTAAAAAACACTATCTTGGACTTCTCTGGATGTTTCCCAGGCGAGCTATTGGCAGCATGTTCAGCACCACTGTTTCTGAGGCTAATTCTTGAACCGTAAGTCATAGACGCTCGATCTTGGCGGCATTCGTCTCAGCGCCTGGCAATTAGTATAGAAGCACTGTTTCCCACTGTTTCTGAGGCTAATTCTTG
Organism: Rhinoderma darwinii; assembly: GCF_050947455.1. Classification (NCBI taxonomy): domain Eukaryota; kingdom Metazoa; phylum Chordata; class Amphibia; order Anura; family Rhinodermatidae; genus Rhinoderma; species Rhinoderma darwinii. Next base: position 22,355 of record NW_027463504.1, on the reverse strand, counting down.
AACCGTAAGTCATAGACGCTAGATCTTGGCGGCATTCGTCTCAGCGCCTGGCAATTAGTATAGAAGCACTGTATTTGACTTCTCTGGATGTTTCCCAGGCGAGCTATTGACAAGTAAATCCTAGACGCTCGATCTTGGTTATTTTCGCTTTCGCGGCTAGCAGCAAAGTTCAGAACCATGTTTCTGTGAATAACTTTTGAACCGTAAGTGACAGACGCTCGCTCTTGGCTGCATTCGTTTCAGCTCGTGGCAGCCAGTCTAAAAAACACTATCTTGGACTTCTCTGGATGTTTCCCAGGCGAGCTATTGGCAGCATGTTCAGAACCACTGTTTCTGAGGCTAATTCTTGAACCGTAAGTCATAGACGCTCGATCTTGGCGGCATTCGTCTCAGCGCCTGGCAATTAGTATAGAAGCACTGTCTTTGACTTCTCTGGATGTTTCCCAGGCGAGCTATTGACAAGTAAATCCTAGACGCTCGAACTTGGTTATTTTCGCTTTCGCGGCTGGCAGCAAAGTTCAGAACCATGTTTCTGTGAATAACTCTTGAACCGTAAGTCACAGACGCTCACTCTTGGCTGCATTCGTTTCAGCTCGTGGCAGCCAGTCTAAAAAACACTATCTTGGACTTCTCTGGATGTTTCCCAGGCGAGCTATTGGCAGCATGTTCAGAACCACTGTTTCTGAGGCTAATTCTTGAACCGTAAGTCATAGACGCTCGATCTTGGCGGCATTCGTCTCAGCGCCTGGCAATTAGTATAGAAGCACTGTCTTTGACTTCTCTGGATGTTTCCCAGGCGAGCTATTGACAAGTAAATCCTAGACGCTCGAACTTGGTTATTTTCGCTTTCGCGGCTGGCAGCAAAGTTCAGAACCATGTTTCTGTGAATAACTCTTGAACCGTAAGTCACAGACGCTCACTCTTGGCTGCATTCGTTTCAGCTCGTGGCAGCCAGTCTAAAAAACACTATCTTGGACTTCTCTGGATGTTTCCCAGGCGAGCTATTGGCAGCATGTTCAGAACCACTGTTTCTGAGGCTAATTCTTGAACCGTAAGTCATAGACGCTCGATCTTGGCGGCATTCGTCTCAGCGCCTGGCAATTAGTATAGAAGCACTGTTTCCCACTGTTTCTGAGGCTAATTCTTGAACCGTAAGTCATAGACGCTAGATCTTGGCGGCATTCGTCTCAGCGCCTGGCAATTAGTATAGAAGCACTGTCTTTGACTTCTCTGGATGTTTCCCAGGCGAGCTATTGACAAGTAAATCCTAGACGCTCGATCTTGGTTATTTTCGCTTTCGCGGCTGGCAGCAAAGTTCAGAACCATGTTTCTGTGAATAACTCTTGAACCGTAAGTCACAGACGCTCGCTCTTGGCTGCATTCGTTTCAGCTCGTGGCAGCCAGTCTAAAAAACACTATCTTGGACTTCTCTGGATGTTTCCCAGGCGAGCTATTGGCAGCATGTTCAGAACCACTGTTTCTGAGGCTAATTCTTAAACCGTAAGTCATAGACGCTCGATCTTGGCGGCATTCGTCTCAGCGCCTGGCAATTAGTATAGAAGCACTGTTTCCCACTGTTTCTGAGGCTAATTCTTGAACCGTAAGTCATAGACGCTCGATCTTGGCGGCATTCGTCTCAGCGCCTGGCAATTAGTATAGAAGCACTGTCTTTGACTTCTCTGGATGTTTCCCAGGCGAGCTATTGACAAGTAAATCCTAGACGCTCGATCTTGGTTATTTTCGCTTTCGCGGCTGGCAGCAAAGTTCAGAACCATGTTTCTGTGAATAACTCTTGAACCGTAAGTCACAGACGCTCGCTCTTGGCTGCATTCGTTTCAGCTCGTGGCAGCCAGTCTAAAAAACACTATCTTGGACTTCTCTGGATGTTTCCCAGGCGAGCTATTGGCAGCATGTTCAGAACCACTGTTTCTGAGGCTAATTCTTAAACCGTAAGTCATAGACGCTCGATCTTGGCGGCATTCGTCTCAGCGCCTGGCAATTAGTATAGAAGCACTGTTTCCCACTGTTTCTGAGGCTAATTCTTGAACCGTAAGTCATAGACGCTCGATCTTGGCGGCATTCGTCTCAGCGCCTGGCAATTAGTATAGAAGCACTGTCTTTGACTTCTCTGGATGTTTCCCAAGCGAGCTATTGACAAGTAAATCCTAGACGCTCGATCTTGGTTATTTTCGCTTTCGCGGCTGGCAGCAAAGTTCAGAACCATGTTTCTGTGAATAACTCTTGAACCGTAAGTCACAGACGCTCGCTCTTGGCTGCATTCGTTTCAGCTCGTGGCAGCCAGTCTAAAAAACACAATCTTGGACTTCTCTGGATGTTTCCCAGGCGAGCTATTGGCAGCATGTTCAGCACCAATGTTTCTGAGGCTAATTCTTGAACCGTAAGTCATAGACGCTCGATCTTGGCGGCATTCGTCTCAGCGCCTGGCAATTAGTATAGAAGCACTGTTTCCCACTGTTTCTGAGGCTAATTCTTGAACCGTAAGTCATAGACGCTAGATCTTGGCGGCATTCGTCTCAGCGCCTGGCAATTAGTATAGAAGCACTGTATTTGACTTCTCTGGATGTTTCCCAGGCGAGCTATTGACAAGTAAATCCTAGACGCTCGATCTTGGTTATTTTCGCTTTCGCGGCTGGCAGCAAAGTTCAGAACCATGTTTCTGTGAATAACTTTTGAACCGTAAGTCACAGACGCTCGCTCTTGGCTGCATTCGTTTCAGCTCGTGGCAGCCAGTCTAAAAAACACAATCTTGGACCTCTCTGGATGTTTCCCAGGCGAGCTATTGGCAGCATGTTCAGCACCACTGTTTCTGAGGCTAATTCTTGAACCGTAAGTCATAGACGCTCGATCTTGGCGGCATTCGTCTCAGCGCCTGGCAATTAGTATAGAAGCACTGTTTCCCACTGTTTCTGAGGCTAATTCTTGAACCGTAAGTCATAGACGCTAGATCTTGGCGGCATTCGTCTCAGCGCCTGGCAATTAGTATAGAAGCACTGTCTTTGACTTCTCTGGATGTTTTCCAGGCGAGCTATTGACAAGTAAATCCTAGACGCTCGATCTTGGTTATTTTCGCTTTCGCGGCTGGCAGCAAAGTTCAGAACCATGTTTCTGTGAATAACTCTTGAACCGTAAGTCACAGACGCTCGCTCTTGGCTGCATTCGTTTAGGCTCGTGGCAGCCAGTCTAAAAAACACTATCTTGGACTTCTCTGGATGTTTCCCAGGCGAGCTATTGGCAGCATGTTCAGAACCACTGTTTCTGAGGCTAATTCTTGAACCGTAAGTCTTAGACGCTCGAGCTTGGCGGCATTCGTCTCAGCGCCTGGCAATTAGTATAGAAGCACTGTTTCCCACTGTTTCTGAGGCTAATTCTTGAACCGTAAGTCATAGACGCTAGATCTTGGCGGCATTCGTCTCAGCGCCTGGCAATTAGTATGGAAGCACTGTCTTTGACTTCTCTGGATGTTTCTCAGGCGAGCTATTGACAAGTAAATCCTAGACGCTCGATCTTGGTTATTTTCGCTTTCGCGGCTGGCAGCAAAGTTCAGAACCATGTTTCTGTGAATAACTCTTGAACCGTAAGTCACAGACGCTCGCTCTTGGCTGCATTCGTTTCAGCTCGTGGCAACCAGTCTAAAAAACACTATCTTGGACTTCTCTGGATGTTTCCCAGGCGAGCTATTGGCAGCATGTTCAGAACCACTGTTTCTGAGGCTAATTCTTGAACCGTAAGTCATAGACGCTCGATCTTGGCGGCATTCGTCTCAGCGCCTGGCAATTAGTATAGAAGCACTGTCTTTGACTTCTCTGGATGTTTCCCAGGCGAGCTATTGACAAGTAAATCCTAGACGCTCGATCTTGGTTATTTTCGCTTTCGCGGCTGGCAGCAAAGTTCAGAACCATGTTTCTGTGAATAACTTTTGAACCGTAAGTCACAGACGCTCGCTCTTGGCTGCATTCGTTTCAGCTCGTGGCAGCCAGTCTAAAAAACACAATCTTGGACTTCTCTGGATGTTTCCCAGGCGAGCTATTGGCAGCATGTTCAGAACCACTGTTTCTGAGGCTAATTCTTGAACCGTAAGTCATAGACGCTCGATCTTGGCGGCATTCGTCTCAGCGCCTGGCAATTAGTATAGAAGCACTGTTTCCCACTGTTTCTGAGGCTAATTCTTGAACCGTAAGTCATAGACGCTAGATCTTGGCGGCATTCGTCTCAGCGCCTGGCAATTAGTATAGAAGCACTGTCTTTGACTTCTCTGGATGTTTCCCAGGCGAGCTATTGACAAGTAAATCCTAGACGCTCGATCTTGGTAATTTTCGCTTTCGCGGCTGGCAGCAAAGTTCAGAACCATGTTTCTGTGAATAACTCTTGAACCGTAAGTCACAGACGCTCGCTCTTGGCTGCATTCGTTTCAGCTCGTGGCAGCCAGTCTAAATAACACTATCTTGGACTTCTCTGGATGTTTCCCAGGCGAGCTATTGGCAGCATGTTCAGAACCACTGTTTCTGAGGCTAATTCTTAAACCGTAAGTCATAGACGCTCGATCTTGGCGGCATTCGTCTCAGCGCCTGGCAATTAGTATAGAAGCACTGTTTCCCACTGTTTCTGAGGCTAATTCTTGAACCGTAAGTCATAGACGCTCGATCTTGGCGGCATTCGTCTCAGCGCCTGGCAATTAGTATAGAAGCACTGTTTCCCACTGTTTCTGAGGCTAATTCTTGAACCGTAAGTCTTAGACGCTAGATCGTGGCGGCATTTGTCTCAGCGCCTGGCAATTAGTATAGAAGCACTGTCTTTGACTTCTCTGGATGTTTCCCAGGCGAGCTATTGACAAGTAAATCCTAGACGCTCGATCTTGGTTATTTTCGCTTTCGCGGCTGGCAGCAAAGTTCAGAACCATGTTTCTGTGAATAACTCTTGATCCGTAAGTCACAGACGCTCGCTCTTGTCTGCATTCGTTTCAGCTCGTGGCAGCCAGTCTAAAAAACACTATCTTGGACTTCTCTGGATGTTTCCCAGACGAGCTATTGGCAGCATGTTCAGAACCACTGTTTCTGAGGCTAATTCTTGAACCGTAAGTCATAGACGCTCGATCTTGGCGGCATTCGTCTCAGCGCCTGGCAATTAGTATAGAAGCACTGTTTCCCACTGTTTCTGAGGCTAATTCTTGAACCGTAAGTCATAGACGCTCGATCTTGGCGGCATTCGTCTCAGCGCCTGGCAATTAGTATAGAAGCACTGTCTTTGACTTCTCTGGATGTTTCCCAGGCGAGCTATTGACAAGTAAATCCTAGACGCTCGATCTTGGTTATTTTCGCTTTCGCGGCTGGCAGCAAAGTTCAGAACCATGTTTCTGTGAATAACTCTTGAACCGTAAGTCACAGACGCTCGCTCTTGGCTGCATTCGTTTCAGCTCGTGGCAGCCAGTCTAAAAAACACTATATTGGACTTCTCTGGATGTTTCCCAGGCGAGCTATTGGCAGCATGTTCAGCACCACTGTTTCTGAGGCTAATTCTTGAACCGTAAGTCATAGACGCTCGATCTTGGCGGCATTCGTCTCAGCGCCTGGCAATTAGTATAGAAGCACTGTTTCCCACTGTTTCTGAGGCTAATTCTTGAACCGTAAGTCATAGACGCTAGATCTTGGCGGCATTCGTCTCAGCGCCTGGCAATTAGTATAGAAGCACTGTATTTGACTTCTCTGGATGTTTCCCAGGCGAGCTATTGACAAGTAAATCCTAGACGCTCGATCTTGGTTATTTTCGCTTTCGCGGCTAGCAGCAAAGTTCAGAACCATGTTTCTGTGAATAACTTTTGAACCGTAAGTGACAGACGCTCGCTCTTGGCTGCATTCGTTTCAGCTCGTGGCAGCCAGTCTAAAAAACACTATCTTGGACTTCTCTGGATGTTTCCCAGGCGAGCTATTGGCAGCATGTTCAGAACCACTGTTTCTGAGGCTAATTCTTGAACCGTAAGTCATAGACGCTCGATCTTGGCGGCATTCGTCTCAGCGCCTGGCAATTAGTATAGAAGCACTGTCTTTGACTTCTCTGGATGTTTCCCAGGCGAGCTATTGACAAGTAAATCCTAGACGCTCGAACTTGGTTATTTTCGCTTTCGCGGCTGGCAGCAAAGTTCAGAACCATGTTTCTGTGAATAACTCTTGAACCGTAAGTCACAGACGCTCACTCTTGGCTGCATTCGTTTCAGCTCGTGGCAGCCAGTCTAAAAAACACTATCTTGGACTTCTCTGGATGTTTCCCAGGCGAGCTATTGGCAGCATGTTCAGAACCACTGTTTCTGAGGCTAATTCTTGAACCGTAAGTCATAGACGCTCGATCTTGGCGGCATTCGTCTCAGCGCCTGGCAATTAGTATAGAAGCACTGTCTTTGACTTCTCTGGATGTTTCCCAGGCGAGCTATTGACAAGTAAATCCTAGACGCTCGAACTTGGTTATTTTCGCTTTCGCGGCTGGCAGCAAAGTTCAGAACCATGTTTCTGTGAATAACTCTTGAACCGTAAGTCACAGACGCTCACTCTTGGCTGCATTCGTTTCAGCTCGTGGCAGCCAGTCTAAAAAACACTATCTTGGACTTCTCTGGATGTTTCCCAGGCGAGCTATTGGCAGCATGTTCAGAACCACTGTTTCTGAGGCTAATTCTTGAACCGTAAGTCATAGACGCTCGATCTTGGCGGCATTCGTCTCAGCGCCTGGCAATTAGTATAGAAGCACTGTTTCCCACTGTTTCTGAGGCTAATTCTTGAACCGTAAGTCATAGACGCTAGATCTTGGCGGCATTCGTCTCAGCGCCTGGCAATTAGTATAGAAGCACTGTCTTTGACTTCTCTGGATGTTTCCCAGGCGAGCTATTGACAAGTAAATCCTAGACGCTCGATCTTGGTTATTTTCGCTTTCGCGGCTGGCAGCAAAGTTCAGAACCATGTTTCTGTGAATAACTCTTGAACCGTAAGTCACAGACGCTCGCTCTTGGCTGCATTCGTTTCAGCTCGTGGCAGCCAGTCTAAAAAACACTATCTTGGACTTCTCTGGATGTTTCCCAGGCGAGCTATTGGCAGCATGTTCAGAACCACTGTTTCTGAGGCTAATTCTTAAACCGTAAGTCATAGACGCTCGATCTTGGCGGCATTCGTCTCAGCGCCTGGCAATTAGTATAGAAGCACTGTTTCCCACTGTTTCTGAGGCTAATTCTTGAACCGTAAGTCATAGACGCTCGATCTTGGCGGCATTCGTCTCAGCGCCTGGCAATTAGTATAGAAGCACTGTCTTTGACTTCTCTGGATGTTTCCCAGGCGAGCTATTGACAAGTAAATCCTAGACGCTCGATCTTGGTTATTTTCGCTTTCGCGGCTGGCAGCAAAGTTCAGAACCATGTTTCTGTGAATAACTCTTGAACCGTAAGTCACAGACGCTCGCTCTTGGCTGCATTCGTTTCAGCTCGTGGCAGCCAGTCTAAAAAACACAATCTTGGACTTCTCTGGATGTTTCCCAGGCGAGCTATTGGCAGCATGTTCAGCACCAATGTTTCTGAGGCTAATTCTTGAACCGTAAGTCATAGACGCTCGATCTTGGCGGCATTCGTCTCAGCGCCTGGCAATTAGTATAGAAGCACTGTTTCCCACTGTTTCTGAGGCTAATTCTTGAACCGTAAGTCATAGACGCTAGATCTTGGCGGCATTCGTCTCAGCGCCTGGCAATTAGTATAGAAGCACTGTATTTGACTTCTCTGGATGTTTCCCAGGCGAGCTATTGACAAGTAAATCCTAGACGCTCGATCTTGGTTATTTTCGCTTTCGCGGCTGGCAGCAAAGTTCAGAACCATGTTTCTGTGAATAACTTTTGAACCGTAAGTCACAGACGCTCGCTCTTGGCTGCATTCGTTTCAGCTCGTGGCAGCCAGTCTAAAAAACACAATCTTGGACCTCTCTGGATGTTTCCCAGGCGAGCTATTGGCAGCATGTTCAGAACCACTGTTTCTGAGGCTAATTCTTGAACCGTAAGTCATAGACGCTCGATCTTGGCGGCATTCGTCTCAGCGCCTGGCAATTAGTATAGAAGCACTGTTTCCCACTGTTTCTGAGGCTAATTCTTGAACCGTAAGTCATAGACGCTCGATCTTGGCGGCATTCGTCTCAGCGCCTGGCAATTAGTATAGAAGCCCTGTCTTTGACTTCTCTGGATGTTTCCCAGGCGAGCTATTGACAAGTAAATCCTAGACGCTCGATCTTGGTTATTTTCGCTTTCGCGGCTGGCAGCAAAGTTCAGAACCATGTTTCTGTGAATAACTCTTGAACCGTAAGTCACAGACGCTCGCTCTTGGCTGCATTCGTTTCAGCTCGTGGCAGCCAGTCTAAAAAACACTATCTTGGACTTCTCTGGATGTTTCCCAGACGAGCTATTGGCAGCATGTTCAGAACCACTGTTTCTGAGGCTAATTCTTGAACCGTAAGTCATAGACGCTAGATCTTGGCGGTATTCGTCTCAGCGCCTGGCAATTAGTATAGAAGCACGGTCTTTGACTTCTCTGGATGTTTCCCAGGCGAGCTATTGACAAGTAAATCCTAGACGCTCGATCTTGGTTATTTTCGCTTTCGCGGCTGGCAGCAAAGTTCAGAACCATGTTTCTGTGAATAACTCTTGAACCGTAAGTCACAGACGCTCGCTCTTGGCTGCATTCGTTTCAGCTCGTGGCAGCCAGTCTAAAAAACACAATCTTGGACCTCTCTGGATGTTTCCCAGGCGAGCTATTGGCAGCGTGTTCAGAACCACTGTTTCTGAGGCTAATTCTTGAACCGTAAGTCATAGACGCTCGATCTTGGCGGCATTCGTCTCAGCGCCTGGCAATTAGTATAGAAGCACTGTTTCCCACTGTTTCTGAGGCTAATTCTTGAACCGTAAGTCATAGACGCTAGATCTTGGCGGCATTCGTCTCAGCGCCTGGCAATTAGTATAGAAGCACTGTCTTTGACTTCTCTGGATGTTTCCCAGGCGAGCTATTGACAAGTAAATCCTAGACGCTCGATCTTGGTTATTTTCGCTTTAGCGGCTGGCAGCAAAGTTCAGAACCATGTTTCTGTGAATAACTCTTGAACCGTAAGTCACAGACGCTCGCTCTTGGCTGCATTCGTTTCAGCTCGTGGCAACCAGTCTAAAAAACACTATCTTGGACTTCTCTGGATGTTTCCCAGGCGAGCTATTGGCAGCATGTTCAGAACCACTGTTTCTGAGGCTAATTCTTGAACCGTAAGTCATAGACGCTCGATCTTGGCGGCATTCGTCTCAGCGCCTGGCAATTAGTATAGAAGCACTGTCTTTGACTTCTCTGGATGTTTCCCAGGCGAGCTATTGACAAGTAAATCCTAGACGCTCGATCTTGGTTATTTTCGCTTTCGCGGCTGGCAGCAAAGTTCAGAACCATGTTTCTGTGAATAACTCTTGAACCGTAAGTCACAGACGCTCGCTCTTGGCTGCATTCGTTTCAGCTCGTGGCAGCCAGTCTAAAAAACACAATCTTGGACTTCTCTGGATGTTTCCCAGGCGAGCTATTGGCAGCATGTTCAGAACCACTGTTTCTGAGGCTAATTCTTGAACCGTAAGTCATAGACGCTCGATCTTGGCGGCATTCGTCTCAGCGCCTGGCAATTAGTATAGAAGCACTGTTTCCCACTGTTTCTGAGGCTAATTCTTGAACCGTAAGTCATAGACGCTAGATCTTGGCGGCATTCGTCTCAGCGCCTGGCAATTAGTATAGAAGCCCTGTCTTTGACTTCTCTGGATGTTTCCCAGGCGAGCTATTGACAAGTAAATCCTAGACGCTCGATCTTGGTTATTTTCGCTTTCGCGGCTGGCAGCAAAGTTCAGAACCATGTTTCTGTGAATAACTTTTGAACCGTAAGTCACAGACGCTCGCTCTTGGCTGCATTCGTTTCAGCTCGTGGCAGCCAGTCTAAAAAACACTATCTTGGACTTCTCTGGATGTTTCCCAGACGAGCTATTGGCAGCATGTTCAGAACCACTGTTTCTGAGGCTAATTCTTGAACCGTAAGTCATAGACGCTAGATCTTGGCGGTATTCGTCTCAGCGCCTGGCAATTAGTATAGAAGCACGGTCTTTGACTTCTCTGGATGTTTCCCAGGCGAGCTATTGACAAGTAAATCCTAGACGCTCGATCTTGGTTATTTTCGCTTTCGCGGCTGGCAGCAAAGTTCAGAACCATGTTTCTGTGAATAACTCTTGAACCGTAAGTCACAGACGCTCGCTCTTGGCTGCATTCGTTTCAGCTCGTGGCAGCCAGTCTAAAAAACACAATCTTGGACCTCTCTGGATGTTTCCCAGGCGAGCTATTGGCAGCATGTTCAGAACCACTGTTTCTGAGGCTAATTCTTGAACCGTAAGTCATAGACGCTCGATCTTGGCGGCATTCGTCTCAGCGCCTGGCAATTAGTATAGAAGCACTGTTTCCCACTGTTTCTGAGGCTAATTCTTGAACCGTAAGTCATAGACGCTAGATCTTGGCGGCATTCGTCTCAGCGCCTGGCAATTAGTATAGAAGCACTGTCTTTGACTTCTCTGGATGTTTCCCAGGCGAGCTATTGACAAGTAAATCCTAGACGCTCGATCTTGGTTATTTTCGCTTTCGCGGCTGGCAGCAAAGTTCAGAACCATGTTTCTGTGAATAACTCTTGAACCGTAAGTCACAGACGCTCGCTCTTGGCTGCATTCGTTTCAGCTCGTGGCAACCAGTCTAAAAAACACTATCTTGGACTTCTCTGGATGTTTCCCAGGCGAGCTATTGGCAGCATGTTCAGAACCACTGTTTCTGAGGCTAATTCTTGAACCGTAAGTCATAGACGCTCGATCTTGGCGGCATTCGTCTCAGCGCCTGGCAATTAGTATAGAAGCACTGTCTTTGACTTCTCTGGATGTTTCCCAGGCGAGCTATTGACAAGTAAATCCTAGACGCTCGATCTTGGTTATTTTCGCTTTCGCGGCTGGCAGCAAAGTTCAGAACCATGTTTCTGTGAATAACTCTTGAACCGTAAGTCACAGACGCTCGCTCTTGGCTGCATTCGTTTCAGCTCGTGGCAGCCAGTCTAAAAAACACAATCTTGGACTTCTCTGGATGTTTCCCAGGCGAGCTATTGGCAGCATGTTCAGAACCACTGTTTCTGAGGCTAATTCTTGAACCGTAAGTCATAGACGCTCGATCTTGGCGGCATTCGTCTCAGCGCCTGGCAATTAGTATAGAAGCACTGTTTCCCACTGTTTCTGAGGCTAATTCTTGAACCGTAAGTCATAGACGCTAGATCTTGGCGGCATTCGTCTCAGCGCCTGGCAATTAGTATAGAAGCCCTGTCTTTGACTTCTCTGGATGTTTCCCAGGCGAGCTATTGACAAGTAAATCCTAGACGCTCGATCTTGGTTATTTTCGCTTTCGCGGCTGGCAGCAAAGTTCAGAACCATGTTTCTGTGAATAACTTTTGAACCGTAAGTCACAGACGCTCGCTCTTGGCTGCATTCGTTTCAGCTCGTGGCAGCCAGTCTAAAAAACACAATCTTGGACTTCTCTGGATGTTTCCCAGACGAGCTATTGGCAGCATGTTCAGAACCACTGTTTCTGAGGCTAATTCTTGAACCGTAAGTCATAGACGCTAGATCTTGGCGGTATTCGTCTCAGCGCCTGGCAATTAGTATAGAAGCACGGTCTTTGACTTCTCTGGATGTTTCCCAGGCGAGCTATTGACAAGTAAATCCTAGACGCTCGATCTTGGTTATTTTCGCTTTCGCGGCTGGCAGCAAAGTTCAGAACCATGTTTCTGTGAATAACTCTTGAACCGTAAGTCACAGACGCTCGCTCTTGGCTGCATTCGTTTCAGCTCGTGGCAGCCAGTCTAAAAAACACAATCTTGGACCTCTCTGGATGTTTCCCAGGCGAGCTATTGGCAGCGTGTTCAGAACCACTGTTTCTGAGGCTAATTCTTGAACCGTAAGTCATAGACGCTCGATCTTGGCGGCATTCGTCTCAGCGCCTGGCAATTAGTATAGAAGCACTGTTTCCCACTGTTTCTGAGGCTAATTCTTGAACCGTAAGTCATAGACGCTAGATCTTGGCGGCATTCGTCTCAGCGCCTGGCAATTAGTATAGAAGCACTGTCTTTGACTTCTCTGGATGTTTCCCAGGCGAGCTATTGACAAGTAAATCCTAGACGCTCGATCTTGGTTATTTTCGCTTTAGCGGCTGGCAGCAAAGTTCAGAACCATGTTTCTGTGAATAACTCTTGAACCGTAAGTCACAGACGCTCGCTCTTGGCTGCATTCGTTTCAGCTCGTGGCAACCAGTCTAAAAAACACTATCTTGGACTTCTCTGGATGTTTCCCAGGCGAGCTATTGGCAGCATGTTCAGAACCACTGTTTCTGAGGCTAATTCTTGAACCGTAAGTCATAGACGCTCGATCTTGGCGGCATTCGTCTCAGCGCCTGGCAATTAGTATAGAAGCACTGTCTTTGACTTCTCTGGATGTTTCCCAGGCGAGCTATTGACAAGTAAATCCTAGACGCTCGATCTTGGTTATTTTCGCTTTCGCGGCTGGCAGCAAAGTTCAGAACCATGTTTCTGTGAATAACTCTTGAACCGTAAGTCACAGACGCTCGCTCTTGGCTGCATTCGTTTCAGCTCGTGGCAGCCAGTCTAAAAAACACAATCTTGGACTTCTCTGGATGTTTCCCAGGCGAGCTATTGGCAGCATGTTCAGAACCACTGTTTCTGAGGCTAATTCTTGAACCGTAAGTCATAGACGCTCGATCTTGGCGGCATTCGTCTCAGCGCCTGGCAATTAGTATAGAAGCACTGTTTCCCACTGTTTCTGAGGCTAATTCTTGAACCGTAAGTCATAGACGCTAGATCTTGGCGGCATTCGTCTCAGCGCCTGGCAATTAGTATAGAAGCCCTGTCTTTGACTTCTCTGGATGTTTCCCAGGCGAGCTATTGACAAGTAAATCCTAGACGCTCGATCTTGGTTATTTTCGCTTTCGCGGCTGGCAGCAAAGTTCAGAACCATGTTTCTGTGAATAACTTTTGAACCGTAAGTCACAGACGCTCGCTCTTGGCTGCATTCGTTTCAGCTCGTGGCAGCCAGTCTAAAAAACACTATCTTGGACTTCTCTGGATGTTTCCCAGACGAGCTATTGGCAGCATGTTCAGAACCACTGTTTCTGAGGCTAATTCTTGAACCGTAAGTCATAGACGCTAGATCTTGGCGGTATTCGTCTCAGCGCCTGGCAATTAGTATAGAAGCACGGTCTTTGACTTCTCTGGATGTTTCCCAGGCGAGCTATTGACAAGTAAATCCTAGACGCTCGATCTTGGTTATTTTCGCTTTCGCGGCTGGCAGCAAAGTTCAGAACCATGTTTCTGTGAATAACTCTTGAACCGTAAGTCACAGACGCTCGCTCTTGGCTGCATTCGTTTCAGCTCGTGGCAGCCAGTCTAAAAAACACAATCTTGGACCTCTCTGGATGTTTCCCAGGCGAGCTATTGGCAGCATGTTCAGAACCACTGTTTCTGAGGCTAATTCTTGAACCGTAAGTCATAGACGCTCGATCTTGGCGGCATTCGTCTCAGCGCCTGGCAATTAGTATAGAAGCACTGTTTCCCACTGTTTCTGAGGCTAATTCTTGAACCGTAAGTCATAGACGCTAGATCTTGGCGGCATTCGTCTCAGCGCCTGGCAATTAGTATAGAAGCACTGTCTTTGACTTCTCTGGATGTTTCCCAGGCGAGCTATTGACAAGTAAATCCTAGACGCTCGATCTTGGTTATTTTCGCTTTCGCGGCTGGCAGCAAAGTTCAGAACCATGTTTCTGTGAATAACTCTTGAACCGTAAGTCACAGACGCTCGCTCTTGGCTGCATTCGTTTCAGCTCGTGGCAACCAGTCTAAAAAACACTATCTTGGACTTCTCTGGATGTTTCCAGGCGAGCTATTGGCAGCATGTTCAGAACCACTGTTTCTGAGGCTAATTCTTGAACCGTAAGTCATAGACGCTCGATCTTGGCGGCATTCGTCTCAGCGCCTGGCAATTAGTATAGAAGCACTGTCTTTGACTTCTCTGGATGTTTCCCAGGCGAGCTATTGACAAGTAAATCCTAGACGCTCGATCTTGGTTATTTTCGCTTTCGCGGCTGGCAGCAAAGTTCAGAATAGAGATGAGCGAACCGGGACAACCGAACCCGGTTTCGGTCCGAACTTCAGGAAAAGTTCGGTTCGCAGCGAATCCGAACTTTACCGGGTTCGGCCGAACCCGTTTTGACCGAACCCGGCTACATTTTGGCGCCTGCCACATGTTACATCTAAAATGGAGGATTACAGAAGATCACCTGACATCAGGCTACCCCATAATGCCTTGCAAACGGCTCTCCCAGCCTATCGGGAGGCAGCATAGGGGCGGGCTCAAGCCTGCAATAAAAGTCTATGCACGGAGCTCAGCGGCCATTTTACAGACAGGAGCTGTAGGAATAGCATCTCTGTGCAGTAAGGGAAAGCTTTAGGAATCTAAAAGGCAGGAATTCAGAAATCGAAGGGGCTCATCCACTACTCACTACTCAGCCAGTGTGTGAATACGCTTTTATAAGGGGCTCATCCCCGTTGCATCCAACTTGCAATACAGGCAGCCTAGTAGTACTATAAGGCCCAGCATTCCCTGAGTGCACTGCAGCGAGGCTGATTGAAATTCTCATTCATTGCCATTTGCCAAGCCAGTGTCCGTGTGTGAATACGCTTTTAAAAGGGGCTCATCCCTGGAATAACAATCCAACTTGCCATACAGGCAGCCTAGAAGTACTACAACGCCCAGCATTCCCTGAGTGCACTGCAGCGAGGCTGATTGAAATTCTCATTCATTGCCATTTGCCAAGCCAGTGTCCGTGTGTGAATACGCTTTTAGAAGGGGCTCATCCCCATTGCATCCAACTTGCAATACAGGCAGCCTTTGTAGTAGTGGTAGTAGTAGTACTACAAGGCCCAGCATTCCCTGAGTGCACTGCAGCGAGGCTGATTGAAATTCTCATTCATTGCCATTTGCCAAGCCAGTGTCCGTGTGTGAATACGCTTTTAAAAGGGGCTCATCCCTGGCCGTTATTAACAGGATAACAATCCAACTTGCCATACAGGCAGCCTAGAAGTACTACAACGCCCAGCATTCCCTGAGTGCACTGCAGCGAGGCTGATTGAAATTCTCATTCATTGCCATTTGCCAAGCCAGTGTCCGTGTGTGAATACGCTTTTAAAAGGGGCTCATCCCTGGAATAACAATCCAACTTGCCATACAGGCAGCCTAGAAGTACTACAACGCCCAGCATTCCCTGAGTGCACTGCAGCGAGGCTGATTGAAATTCTCATTCATTGCCATTTGCCAAGCCAGTGTCCGTGTGTGAATACGCTTTTAAAAGGGGCTCATCCCTGGAATAACAATCCAACTTGCCATACAGGCAGCCTAGTAGTACTACAAGGCCCAGCATTCCCTGAGTGCACTGCAGCGAGGCTGATTGAAATTCTCATTCATTGCCATTTGCCAAGCCAGTGTCCGTGTGTGAATACGCTTTTAGAAGGGGCTCATCCCCATTGCATCCAACTTGCAATACAGGCAGCCTTTGTAGTAGTGGTAGTAGTAGTACTACAAGGCCCAGCATTCCCTGAGTGCACTGCAGCGAGGCTGATTGAAATTCTCATTCATTGCCATTTGCCAAGCCAGTGTCGTGTGTGAATACGCTTTTAAAAGGGGCTCATCCCTGGCCGTTATTAACAGGATAACAATCCAACTTTGCCATACAGGCAGCCTAGAAGTACTACAACGCCCAGCATTCCCTGAGTGCACTGCAGCGAGGCTGATTGAAATTCTCATTCATTGCCATTTGCCAAGCCAGTGTCCGTGTGTGAATACGCTTTTAGAAGGGGCTCATCCCCATTGCATCCAACTTGCAATACAGGCAGCCTTTGTAGTAGTGGTAGTAGTAGTACTACAAGGCCCAGCATTCCCTGAGTGCACTGCAGCGAGGCTGATTGAAATTCTCATTCATTGCCATTTGCCAAGCCAGTGTCCGTGTGTGAATACGCTTTTAAAAGGGGCTCATCCCTGGAATAACAATCCAACTTGCCATACAGGCAGCCTAGTAGTACTACAAGGCCCAGCATTCCCTGAGTGCACTGCAGCGAGGCTGATTGAAATTCTCATTCATTGCCATTTGCCAAGCCAGTGTCCGTGTGTGAATACGCTTTTAAAAGGGGCTCATCCCTGGAATAACAATCCAACTTGCCATACAGGCAGCCTAGTAGTACTACAAGGCCCAGCATTCCCTGAGTGCACTGCAGCGAGGCTGATTGAAATTCTCATTCATTGCCATTTGCCAAGCCAGTGTCCGTGTGTGAATACGCTTTTAGAAGGGGCTCATCCCCATTGCATCCAACTTGCAATACAGGCAGCCTTTGTAGTAGTGGTAGTAGTACTACAAGCCCAGCATTCCCTGAGTGCACTGCAGCGAGGCTGATTGAAATTCTCATTCATTGCCATTTGCCACGCCAGTGTCCGTGTGTGAATACGCTTTTAGAAGGGGCTCATCCCCATTGCATCCAACTTGCAATACAGGCAGCCTTTGTAGTAGTGGTAGTAGTAGTACTACAAGGCCCAGCATTCCCTGAGTGCACTGCAGCGAGGCTGATTGAAATTCTCATTCATTGCCATTTGCCAAGCCAGTGTCCGTGTGTGAATACGCTTTTAAAAGGGGCTCATCCCTGGAATAACAATCCAACTTGCCATACAGGCAGCCTAGTAGTACTACAAGGCCCAGCATTCCCTGAGTGCACTGCAGCGAGGCTGATTGAAATTCTCATTCATTGCCATTTGCCAAGCCAGTGTCCGTGTGTGAATACGCTTTTAGAAGGGGCTCATCCCCATTGCATCCAACTTGCAATACAGGCAGCCTTTGTAGTAGTGGTAGTAGTAGTACTACAAGGCCCAGCATTCCCTGAGTGCACTGCAGCGAGGCTGATTGAAATTCTCATTCATTGCCATTTGCCAAGCCAGTGTCCGTGTGTGAATACGCTTTTAAAAGGGGCTCATCCCTGAATAACAATCCAACTTGCCATACAGGCAGCCTAGTAGTACTACAAGGCCCAGCATTCCCTGAGTGCACTGCAGCGAGGCTGATTGAAATTCTCATTCATTGCCATTTGCCAAGCCAGTGTCCGTGTGTGAATACGCTTTTAAAAGGGGCTCATCCCTGGAATAACAATCCAACTTGCCATACAGGCAGCCTAGTAGTACTACAAGGCCCAGCATTCCCTGAGTGCACTGCAGCGAGGCTGATTGAAATTCTCATTCATTGCCATTTGCCAAGCCAGTGTCCGTGTGTGAATACGCTTTTAGAAGGGGCTCATCCCCATTGCATCCAACTTGCAATACAGGCAGCCTTTGTAGTAGTGGTAGTAGTAGTACTACAAGGCCCAGCATTCCCTGAGTGCACTGCAGCGAGGCTGATTGAAATTCTCATTCATTGCCATTTGCCAAGCCAGTGTCCGTGTGTGAATACGCTTTTAAAAGGGGCTCATCCCTGGAATAACAATCCAACTTGCCATACAGGCAGCCTAGTAGTACTACAAGGCCCAGCATTCCCTGAGTGCACTGCAGCGAGGCTGATTGAAATTCTCATTCATTGCCATTTGCCAAGCCAGTGTCCGTGTGTGAATACGCTTTTAAAAGGGGCTCTGAAATGTCTGGAAAAAAAAGGTTGTGAAAGGACGGGGTAGAGGAAGAAACACCCATGCCGTCTCCTCTTCCAGTCCAAATGTTGGATCTGTTGGTGCCAGACCCAGTAGCAGCATTTGTGGCACAAGACATGTGCCCAGTTCCACTAGTAGCAGCTGCCATGTGCCTGCTAGTAGTAGTATCAGCAAGCCAGACTTGTCCATCTCCTCCGGTGGGCGGGTTACTTTAGACAATACGGCCATTGTGGACTGGTTGGCTGGCTCGCGGTCATCTCAGCAGGAAGACTCTGACGATCTGGCTTCAAGCCAGGTTTCGTTGGATTCCAGATCCTCTACAGTTCCTTGGCACGGTGACAGTAGTAATATAGGTATTTCTAGCGTTTCCATTCCATCATCTATGTCTTCGCTCCCCCTTCCTAGCGGGAAGCCATCTTTCCTGAGAGTCCTAAGAGACATCTCCTCGGGTGCGAAGGAAGATACTGAACAACATAGTGATGATGATGATTTGTTTTCCGCGAGTCAGCCAACGGAGTGTGTTGCGGCGGTGGTGGAGGTGGAAGCGGTGACCGAGACGCATAGCTGCGGTAGTGGGGGTGTTGGTGGTGGTAGCCGTGGTGGCAGACGCAGTAATGAGGGGGGGCATGGAGCCCGCCATGATGTCACATCACATTCACAACACAGTGACAGAAGTGGCGGGGATGATGAGGAAGGCTATGATGATGATGTTGTTTTAGACAGGACGTGGGAACCAGGTGACGAGGTGATGACGGCGTCAGAGGAGGAGGGTAGTAGTGGCGGCACTGGATGTGATAAACAGCCAAGCCGAGGTAGGGGCAGAAGTCAATCTGCAAACGTTGCAGCGGTAGGGTCAGCTCAGGAGCCGGTGACGGCGACACAGATGCTGGTGTAGGTTCCCGAAAAAAGCCTGCCAGACAAGGGGCAAGCTCGGGTGGTTGTGGTGGTGGTGGTGGTGGTGGACGTGGTACTACCTCTTTACGGTACTCTGCCGTGTGGCAATTTTTCTGTACCTTCCCAGAGGAGGAAAACATGGCACAGTGCCGTATCTGCAAGCAGAAAGTAAGGCGTGGGCAGGGCAGCAATGTAGGAACTACTGCTCTACGTAAACACATGGAACGGCATCACAAGGCCATGTGGGACAATCAACATGCCCCACCATCATGTACATCTAATGAAGACCCCTCTTCCGCTGCTGCTGCTGCTCCGAGTCCCTGTCATCTAAGTAGTAGCCAGGCCTTATCCACCATGTCGTTGTCATCATCATCATCACTGTCATCTAGTGCTCCTCTATGTCCCGTCAGTTATCCATTACGGAATCGTTGTCCAATAAGCAACAATATATACCCAGTCATCCACTTGTCGTGCGGCTTAATTCACACCTGGCAAAGTTGTTGGTGGTGCAGTCGCTGCCATACCACCTGGTCGACTCCGCCGGCTTCAAGCAATTGATGGCGTGCGCTCAGCCTAGGTGGCGAATACCTAGCCGACATTACTTCTCCAAAACAGCTGTCCCTGCCTTGCACAAGCATGTGGAGGAAAAGGTGTCCAAGTCCTTGCAATTATCCGTGTGCAGCAGGGTACATGCCACCGTCGACACGTGGAGCAGCAACTATGGGCAGGGACAGTACATGTCTTTCACGGCCCACTGGGTCAATATTTTGCAGTCCGATGCACCACCGCAGCAATGCCAGGCATTACCACCTCCACGCTTGTATGTTCTAGTTCAACTCCGGACACCAGGCGCCTACCATCCTTCTCCTCCTACTCCTCCTCCTCCTCCTTGCCTTCCTCCTTGGAGGTCTTCCCGTCCCCGACAGGACACAGCGTATCTTCCACTCCTCCTCCCTCCTCTTTTCATAGGTGCAAGGTGAAGCGCCACAACGCTGTCTTACACCTGCTGAGCCTGGGCGAGAAAAGCCACACAGGGCAGGAGCTGCTGCTGTGCATCAAGGAGGAAATCGCACGCTGGCTGTCTCCTCTGAAACTCACACTGGCAATGTTGTCTCTGATAACGGCAAGAACGTTGTGGCTGCACTGCGTCTAGGTCACCTGACACACGCTCCTTGCATGGCACATGTGATCAATCTGGTCATAACACGCTTCTTAAAGTCATATGTTGGTTTGAAGGGTGTGCTGGCCATGTCCAGGAGGGTTTGCGTTCGCTTTAGACGTTCGTATGCATTTAAGCACGCCCTCCTGGACTTGCAGCGTCAAAACAATCTCCCAGAACACAGCCTGATTTGCGACGTTCCAACACGATGGAATTCCACCCTGCACATGTTGGACCGTCTGTACGAACAGCGGAAAGCCGTGAATGATTTCCTGATGCAGCAGACGGGCAGCGTTTGGAGCCAGTGTAATTTCGAGCTCAGGCACTGGCAGCTGGTTAGAGACGCATGTCGCGTTTGAGGCCCTTTGAAGAGGCCACACGATTTGTGAGCCGTGACGCTAGCGGAATGAACGATGTTATGCCGCTGATATTCATTATGGAGCAAACGCTCACAGCGATGATTCAGCAAAGGATGGAGGAAGGATCACATCTGGCTATGGATGTTGAGGAGGAGGAGGAGGATGAGGAAACAGGACCTGAAGAGGAGCTGGATTTGGAGATGGAATCACAGGAAGGGATAGGGGACGAGGCAGCCGCACAACATGACAGTGATGGTGGTGATGACGAGTCTGACGACGACCTTGATGATGGACAACCATGGCAGTATGGGGCGGAGATGGAACCAACCGGGCCCTCTGAAACGCTGGCCAGGATGGCGAGCTGTATGCTTCGTTACTTGCGCGCTGACTGTCGTATTGTTAGCATGAAGCAAAGAGATGACTACTGGATAGCCACACTTTTAGACCCTCGGTATAAAGCCAGAATGGGGGAGTTTTTTGCGCCTTCCGAGAGGGAGGCAAAATTGGCTTATTATAGAGAGAAGCTATGCAGCCAGCTTGTCATGGCTTTCAAACGGCAGACACCCGCTGCAAGCATGTCTGACCGGGGGGCCACTCTCCGCTCCCCACTGTCTCATCGTTCCACCGCCTCTGGCAGAGCTACCTCTGCAATAGGCGGCAGCCGTGGCAGCCAGCGGCAGCAGCAGCAGCAGCAGCAGCCAATTCAGTTTGGAAAATATGATGACAACATTTTTACATCCAATACCCCGACCTGACACACATCGTAGCACTAGTCACCAAAGGGATGTTCACCATCTCCAGGTGCAGCACCTAAACAACCAGGTTCACTCGTACTTGGACTGTGCCTTTCTCCGTCAGAAATGCTGATCCCAGACCCCATGGACTTCTGGGTCAGCAGATTGGATCATTGGCAAGAACTGGCCCAGTTGCCATGGGTGTACTGTCTTGTCCACCCTCCAGTGTAGCGTCAGAGAGGGTATTCAGCGCAGCAGGGGGCTTCGTCACCCCTAAGCGAACAAGATTGTCCGCCAACAGCTTGGAAAATCTCACGTTTCTGAAAATGAATCAAGCGTGGATCGGTGAGGATTTTAAAACCCCTGTGCCTGATGCCACTGATTAGATCTTACATTGCTGCTGCTGCTGCCGCCTGCTACTGCCGCCTGCTACTATGGGATTCTGTCCTGTCCACTCTTTTTTTAATGTGCCGCTGTTGGTGCTGCAGCTGCTACTACTTCTACCACCAATCCACCCCAGTGCCGTCTGCTACAAGCAGGCCTGCCCCACCAGAGGGCTTTGTCCTGTGACTCTCCAGTCTCTTTTTTAATGTGCTGCTACTACTGCTACTACTGCTTGCACCCTTGCTGTCTGTGTTGGCTACCTCGGCTACTACCAGTCTACCACCAATACACCTCCACTGCCGCCCGTCTGCTACAAGCAGGCCTGAGGCCTGCCCCACCACAGGGCTTTGTCCTCCTGTGACTGTCCAGTCTCTCTTTTTTTTAATGTGCTGCTACTACTGCTACTACTGCTTGCACCCTTGCTGTCTGTGTTGGCTACCTCTAATACCACCAATACACCTACACTGCCGCCCGTCTGCTACAAGCAGGCCTACCCCACCACAGGGCTATGTCCTGTGACTGTCGTCCAGTCTCTTTTTTTAATGTGCTGCTGCTACTACCAGTCCTACCACCCTTGCTGTCTGTGTTGGCTAGTCTACCTCTACTACCACCAATACACCTCCACTGCCGTCTGCTACAAGCAGGCCTGAGGCCTGCCCCACCACAGGGCTTTGCCCTCCTCTGACTGTCCAGTCTCTTTTTTTAATGTGCTGCTACTACTGCTACTACTGCTTGCACCCTTGCTGTCTGTGTTGGCTAGTACCTCTACTACCACCAATACACCTACACTGCCATCTGCTACAAGCAGGCCTGAGGCCTGCCCCACTACAGGGCTTTGTCCTCCTGTGACTGTCCAGTCTCTTTTTTTAATGTGCTGCTACTACTGCTACTACTGCTTGCACCCTTGCTGTCTGTGTTGGCTACCTCGACTACTACCACCAATACACCTCCACTGCCGCCCGTCTGCTACAAGCAGGCCTGAGGCCTGCCCCACCACAGGGCTTTGTCCTCC
>NW_027463503.1:0-76555 GCF_050947455.1 Rhinoderma darwinii | reverse complement strand
AACAGTGGTTCTGAACATGCTGCCAATAGCTCGCCTGGGAAACATCCAGAGAAGTCCAAGATAGTGTTTTTTAGACTGGCTGCCACGAGGTGAAACGAATGCATCCAAGAGCGAGCGTCTGTGACTTACGGTTCAAGAGTTATTCACAGAAACATGGTTCTGAACTTTGCTGCCAGCCGCGAAAGCGAGAATAACCAAGATCGAGCGTCTAGGATTTACTTGTCAATAGCTCGTCTGGGAATCATCCAGATAAGTCAAAGACAGTGCTTCTATACTAATTGCCAGGCGCTGAGACGAATGCCGCCAAGATCCAGCGTCTATGACTTACGGTTCAAGAGTTAGCCTCAGAAACAGTGGGAAACAGTGCTTCTATACTAATTGCCAGGCGCTGAGACGAATGCCGCCAAGATCGAGCGTCTATGACTTACGGTTCAAGAATTAGCCTCAGAAATAGTGGTTCTGAACATGCTGCCAATAGCTCGTCTGGGAAACATCCAGAGAAGTCCAAGATAGTGTTTTTTAGACTGGCTGCCACGAGCTGAAACGAATGCAGCCAAGAGAGAGCGTATGTGACTTACGGTTCAAGAGTTATTCACAGAAACATGGTTCTGAACTTTGCTGCCAGCCGCTTAAGCGAAAATAACCAAGATCGAGCGTCTAGGATTTACTTGTCAATAGCTCGCCTGGGAAACATCCAGAGAAGTCCAAGATAGTGTTTTTTAAACTGGCTGCCACGAGCTGAAACGAATGCAGCCAAGAGCGAGCGTCTGTGACTTACGGTTCAAGAGTTATTCACAGAAACATGGTTCTGAACTTTGCTGCCAGCCGCGAAAGTGAAAATAACCAAGATCGAGCGTCTAGGATTTACTTGTCAATAGCTCGCCTGGGAAACATCCAGAGAAGTCAAAGACAGTGCTTCTATACTAATTGCCAGGCGCTGAGACGAATGCCGCCAAGATCCAGCGTCTATGACTTACGGTTCAAGAATTAGCCTCAGAAACAGTGGGAAACAGTGCTTCTATACTAATTGCCAGGCGCTGAGACAAATGCCGCCAAGATCGAGCGTCTATGACTTACGGTTCAAGAATTAGCCTCAGAAACAGTGGTTCTGAACATGCTGCCAATAGCTCGCCTGGGAAACATCCAGAGAAGTCCAAGATAGTGTTTTTTAGACTGGCTGCCACGAGCTGAAACAAATGCAGCCAAGAGCGAGCGTCTGTGACTTACGGTTCAAGAGTTATTCACAGAAGCATGGTTCTGAACTTTGCTGTCAGCCGCGAAAGCCAAAATAACCAAGATCGAGCGTCTAGGATTTACTTGTCAATAGCTCGCCTTGGAAACATCCAGAGAAGTCAAAGACAGTGCTTCTATACTAATTGCCAGGCGCTGAGACGAATGCCGCCAAGATCCAGCGTCTATGACTTACGGTTCAAGAATTAGCCTTAGAAACAGTGGGAAACAGTGCTTCTATACTAATTGCCAGGAGCTGAGACGAATGCCGCCAATATCGAGCGTCTATGACTTACGGTTCAAGAATTAGCCTCAGAAAACAGTGGTTCTGAACATGCTGCCAATAGCTCGCCTGGGAAACATCCAGAGAAGTCCAAGATAGTGTTTTTTAGACTGGCTGCCACGAGCTGAAACGAATGCAGCCAAGAGCGAGCGTCTGTGACTTACGGTTCAAGAGTTATTCACAGAAACATGGTTCTGAACTTTGCTGCCAGCCGCGAAAGCGAAAATAACCAAGATCGAGCGTCTAGGATTTACTTGTCAATAGCTCGCCTGGGAAACATCCAGAGAAGTCCAAGATAGTGTTTTTTAAACTGGCTGCCACGAGCTGAAACGAATGCAGCCAAGAGCGAGCGTCTGTGACTTACGGTTCAAGAGTTATTCACAGAAACATGGTTCTGAACTTTGCTGCCAGCCGCGAAAGTGAAAATAACCAAGATCGAGCGTCTAGGATTTACTTGTCAATAGCTCGCCTGGGAAACATCCAGAGAAGTCAAAGACAGTGCTTCTATACTAATTGCCAGGCGCTGAGACGAATGCCGCCAAGATCCAGCGTCTATGACTTACGGTTCAAGAATTAGCCTTAGAAACAGTGGGAAACAGTGCTTCTATACTAATTGCCAGGAGCTGAGACGAATGCCGCCAATATCGAGCGTCTATGACTTACGGTTCAAGAATTAGCCTCAGAAACAGTGGTTCTGAACATGCTGCCAATAGCTCGCCTGGGAAACATCCAGAGAAGTCCAAGATAGTGTTTTTTAGACTGGCTGCCACGAGCTGAAACGAATGCAGCCAAGAGCGAGCGTCTGTGACTTACGGTTCAAGAGTTATTCACAGAAACATGGTTCTGAACTTTGCTGCCAGCCGCGAAAGCGAAAATAACCAAGATCGAGCGTCTAGGATTTACTTGTCAATAGCTCGCCTGGGAAACATCCAGAGAAGTCCAAGATAGTGTTTTTTAAACTGGCTGCCACGAGCTGAAACGAATGCAGCCAAGAGCGAGCGTCTGTGACTTACGGTTCAAGAGTTATTCACAGAAACATGGTTCTGAACTTTGCTGCCAGCCGCGAAAGTGAAAATAACCAAGATCGAGCGTCTAGGATTTACTTGTCAATAGCTCGCCTGGGAAACATCCAGAGAAGTCAAAGACAGTGCTTCTATACTAATTGCCAGGCGCTGAGACGAATGCCGCCAAGATCGAGCGTCTATGACTTACGGTTCAAGAATTAGCCTCAGAAACAGTGGTTCTGAACATGCTGCCAATAGCTCGCCTGGGAAACATCCAGAGAAGTCCAAGATAGTGTTTTTTAGACTGGCTGCCACGATCTGAAACGAATGCAGCCAAGAGCGAGCGTCTGTGACTTACGGTTCAAGAGTTATTCACAGAAACATGGTTCTGAACTTTGCTGCCAGCCGCGAAAGTGAAAATAACCAAGATCGAGCGTCTAGGATTTACTTGTCAATAGCTCGCCTGGGAAACATCCAGAGAAGTCCAAGGTAGTGTTTTTTAAACTGGCTGCCACGAGCTGAAACGAATGCAGCCAAGAGCGAGCGTCTGTGACTTACGGTTCAAGAGTTATTCACAGAAACATGGTTCTGAACTTTGCTGCCAGCCGCGAAAGTGAAAATAACCAAGATCGAGCGTCTAGGATTTACTTGTCAATAGCTCGCCTGGGAAACATCCAGAGAAGTCAAAGACAGTGCTTCTATACTAATTGCCAGGAGCTGAGACGAATGCCGCCAAGATCGAGCGTCTATGACTTACGGTTCAAGAATTAGCCTCAGAAACAGTGGGAAACAGTGCTTCTATACTAATTGCCAGGCGCTGAGACGAATGCCGCCAAGATCGAGCGTCTATGACTTACGGTTCAAGAATTAGCCTCAGAAACAGTGGGAAACAGTGCTTCTATACTAATTGCCAGGCGCTGAGACGAATGCCGCCAAGATCGAGCGTCTATGACTTACGGTTCAAGAATTAGCCTCAGAAACAGTGGTTCTGAACATGCTGCCAATAGCTCGCCTGGGAAATATCCAGAGAAGTCCAAGATAGTGTTTTTTAGACTGGCTGCCACGAGCTGAAACGAATGCAGCCAAGAGCGAGCGTCTGTGACTTACGGTTCAAGAGTTATTCACAGAAACATGGTTCTGAACTTTGCTGCCAGCCTCGAAAGTGAAAATAACGAAGATCGAGCGTCTAGGATTTACTTGTCAATAGCTCGCCTGGGAAACATCCAGAGAAGTCAAAGACAGTGCTTCTATACTAATTGCCAGGCGCTGAGACGAATGCCCCCAAGATCCAGCGTCTATGACTTACGGTTCAAGAATTAGCCTCAGAAACAGTGGGAAACAGTGCTTCTATACTAATTGCCAGGCGCTGAGACGAATGCCGCCAAGATCGAGCGTCTATGACTTACGGTTCAACAATTAGCCTCAGAAACAGTGGTTCTGAACATGCTGCCAATAGCTCGCCTGGGAAATATCCAGAGAAGTCCAAGATAGTGTTTTTTAGACTGGCTGCAACGAGCTGAAACGAATGCAGCCAAGAGCGAGCGTCTGTGACTTACGGTTCAAGAGTTATTCACAGAAACATGGTTCTGAACTTTGCTGCCAGCCTCGAAAGCGAAAATAACCAAGATCGAGCGTCTAGGATTTACTTGTCAATAGCTCGCCTGGGAAACATCCAGAGAAGTCAAAGACAGTGCTTCTATACTAATTGCCAGGAGCTGAGACGAATGCCGCCAAGATCGAGCGTCTATGACTTACGGTTCAAGAATTAGCCTCAGAAACAGTGGGAAACAGTGCTTCTATACTAATTGCCAGGAGCTGAGACGAATGCCGCCAAGATCGAGCATCTATGACTTACGGTTCAAGAATTAGCCTCAGAAACAGTGGTTCTGAACATGCTGCCAATAGCTCGCCTGGGAAAGATCCAGAGAAGTCCAAGATAGTGTTTTTTAGACTGGCTGCCACGAGCTGAAACGAATGCAGCCAAGAGCGAGCGTCTGTGACTTACGGTTCAAGAGTTATTCACAGAAACATGGTTCTGAACTTTGCTGCCAGCCGCGAAAGCGAAAATAACCAAGATCGAGCGTATAGGATTTACTTGTCAATAGCTCGCCTGGGAAACATCCAGAGAAGTCAAAGACAGTGCTTCTATACTAATTGCCAGGAGCTGAGACGAATGCCGCCAAGATCGAGCGTCTATGACTTACGGTTCAAGAATTAGCCTCAGAAACAGTGGTTCTGAACATGCTGCCAATAGCTCGCCTGGGAAACATCCAGAGAAGTCCAAGATAGTGTTTTTTTAGACTCGCTGCCACGAGCTGAAACGAATGCAGCCAAGAGCGAGCGTCTGTGACTTACGGTTCAAGAGTTATTCACAGAAACATGGTTCTGAACTTTGCTGCCAGCCGCGAAAGCGAAAATAACCAAGATCGAGCGTCTAGGATTTACTTGTCAATAGCTCGTCTGGGAAACATCCAGAGAAGTCAAAAACAGTGCTTCTATACTAATTGCCAGGCGCTGAGACGAATGCCGCCAAGATCCAGCGTCTATGACTTACGGTTCAAGAATTAGCCTCAGAAACAGTGGGAAACAGTGCTTCTATACTAATTGCCAGGAGCTGAGACGAATGCCGCCAAGATCGAGCGTCTATGACTTACGGTTCAAGAATTAGCCTCAGAAACAGTGGTTCTGAACATGCTGCCAATAGCTCGCCTGGGAAAGATCCAGAGAAGTCCAAGATACTGTTTTTTAGACTGGCTGCCACGAGCTGAAACGAATGCAGCCAAGAGCGAGCGTCTGTGACTTACGGTTCAAGAGTTATTCACAGAAACATGGTTCTGAACTTTGCTGCCAGCCGCGAATGCGAAAATAACCAAAATCGAGCGTATAGGATTTACTTGTCAATAGCTCGCCTGGGAAACATCCAGAGAAGTCAAAGACAGTGCTTCTATACTAATTGCCAGGAGCTGAGACGAATGCCGCCAAGATCGAGCGTCTATGACTTACGGTTCAAGAATTAGCCTCAGAAACAGTGGTTCTGAACATGCTGCCAATAGCTCGCCTGGGAAACATCCAGAGAAGTCCAAGATAGTGTTTTTTAGACTGGCTGCCACGAGGTGAAACGAATGCATCCAACAGCGAGCGTCTGTGACTTACGGTTCAAGAGTTATTCACAGAAACATGGTTCTGAACTTTGCTGCCAGCCGCGAAAGCGAAAATAACCAAGATCGAGCGTCTAGGATTTACTTGTCAATAGCTCGTCTGGGAATCATCCAGATAAGTCAAAGACAGTGCTTCTATACTAATTGCCAGGCGCTGAGACGAATGCCGCCAAGATCCAGCGTCTATGACTTACGGTTCAAGAGTTAGCCTCAGAAACAGTGGGAAACAGTGCTTCTATACTAATTGCCAGGCGCTGAGACGAATGCCGCCAAGATCGAGCGTCTATGACTTACGGTTCAAGAATTAGCCTCAGAAATAGTGGTTCTGAACATGCTGCCAATAGCTCGTCTGGGAAACATCCAGAGAAGTCCAAGATAGTGTTTTTTAGACTGGCTGCCACGAGCTGAAACGAATGCAGCCAAGAGAGAGCGTATGTGACTTACGGTTCAAGAGTTATTCACAGAAACATGGTTCTGAACTTTGCTGCCAGCCGCTTAAGCGAAAATAACCAAGATCGAGCGTCTAGGATTTACTTGTCAATAGCTCGCCTGGGAAACATCCAGAGAAGTCAAAGACAGTGCTTCTATACTAATTGCCAGGCGCTGAGACGAATGCCGCCAAGATCGAGCGTCTATGACTTACGGTTCAAGAATTAGCCTCAGAAACAGTGGAAAACAGTGCTTCTATACTAATTGCCAGGCGCTGAGACAAATGCCGCCAAGATCGAGCGTCTATGACTTACGGTTCAAGAATTAGCCTCAGAAACAGTGGTTCTGAACATGCTGCCAATAGCTCGCCTGGGAAACATCCAGAGAAGTCCAAGATAGTGTTTTTTAGACTGGCTGCCACGAGCTGAAACGAATGCAGCCAAGAGCGAGCGTCTGTGACTTACGGTTCAAGAGTTATTCACAGAAACATGGTTCTGAACTTTGCTGCCAGCCGCGAAAGCGAAAATAACCAAGATCGAGCGTCTAGGATTTACTTGTCAATAGCTCGTCTGGGAATCATCCAGATAAGTCAAAGACAGTGCTTCTATACTAATTGCCAGGCGCTGAGACGAATGCCGCCAAGATCCAGCGTCTATGACTTACGGTTCAAGAATTAGCCTCAGAAACAGTGGGAAACAGGGCTTCTATACTAATTGCCATGCGCTGAGACGAATGCCGCCAAGATCGAGCGTCTATGACTTACGGTTCAAGAATTAGCCTCAGAAACAGTGGTTCTGAACATGCTGCCAATAGCTCGCCTGGGAAACATCCAGAGAAGTCCAAGATAGTGTTTTTTAGACTGGCTGCCACGAGCTGAAACGAATGCAGCCAAGAGCGAGCGTCTGTGACTTACGGTTCAAGAGTTATTCACAGAAACATGGTTCTGAACTTTGCTGCCAGCGGCTTAAGCGAAAATAACCAAGATCGAGCGTATTGGATTTACTTGTCAATAGCTCGCCTGGGAAACATCCAGAGAAGTCAAAGACAGTGCTTCCATACTAATTGCCAGGAGCTGAGACGAATGCCGCCAAGATCGAGCGTCTATGACTTACGGTTCAAGAATTAGCCTCAGAAACAGTGGTTCTGAACATGCTGCCAATAGCTCGCCTGGGAAACATCCAGAGAAGTCCAAGATAGTATTTTTTAGACTGGCTGCCACGAGCTGAAAACGAATGCAGCCAAGAGCGAGCGTCTGTGACTTACGGTTCAAGAGTTATTCACAGAGACATGGTTCTGAACTTTGCTGCCAGCCGCGAAAGCGAAAATAACCAAGATCGAGCGTCCTTGGATTTACTTGTCAATAGCTCGCCTGGGAAACATCCAGAGAAGTCAAAGACAGTGCTTCTATACTAATTGCCAGGCGCTGAGACGAATGCCGCCAAGATCGAGCGTCTATGACTTACGGTTCAAGAATTAGCCTCAGAAACAGTGGGAAACAGTGCTTCTATACTAATTGCCAGGCGCTGAGACAAATGCCGCCAAGATCGAGCGTCTATGACTTACGGTTCAAGAATTAGCCTCAGAAACAGTGGTTCTGAACATGCTGCCAATAGCTCGCCTGGGAAACATCCAGAGAAGTCCAAGATAGTGTTTTTTAGACTGGCTGCCACGAGCTGAAACGAATGCAGCCAAGAGCGAGCGTCTGTGACTTACGGTTCAAGAGTTATTCACAGAAACATGGTTCTGAACTTTGCTGCCAGCCGCTTAAGCGAAAATAACCAAGATCGAGCATATAGGATTTACTTGTCAATAGCTCGCCTGGGAAACATCCAGAGAAGTCAAAGACAGTGCTTCTATACTAATTGCCAGGCGCTGAGACGAATGCCGCCAAGATCGAGCGTCTATGACTTACGGTTCAAGAATTAGCCTCAGAAACAGTGGGAAACAGTGCTTCTATACTAATTGCCAGGCGCTGAGACAAATGCCGCCAAGATCGAGCGTCTATGACTTACGGTTCAAGAATTAGCCTCAGAAACAGTGGTTCTGAACATGCTGCCAATAGCTCGCCTGGGAAACATCCAGAGAAGTCCAAGATAGTGTTTTTTAGACTGGCTGCCACGAGCTGAAACGAATGCAGCCAAGAGCGAGCGTCTGTGACTTACGGTTCAGGAGTTATTCACAGAAACATGGTTCTAAACATGCTGCCAATTGCTCGCCTGGGAAACATGCAGAGAAGTCCAAGATAGTGTTTTTTAGACTGGCTGCCACGAGCTGAATCGAATGCAGCCAAGAGCGAGCGTCTGTGACTTACGGTTCAGGAGTTATTCACAGAAACATGGTTCTTTTACTGCCAGCCGCGAAAGCGAAAATAACCAAGATCGAGCGTCTAGGATTTACTTGTCAATAACTCGCCTGGGAAACATCCAGAGAAGTCAAACACAGTGCTCCTATACTAATTGCCAGGCGCTGAGACGAATGCCGCCAAGATCGAGCGTCTAGGACTTACGGTTAAGGAATTAGCCTCAGAAACATGGTTCTGAACATGCTGCCAATTGCTCGCCTGGGAAACATGCAGAGAAGTCGAAGATAGTGTTTTTTAGACTGGCTGCCACGAGCTGAATCGAATGCAGCCAAGAGCGAGCGTCTGTGACTTACGGTTCAGGAGTTATTCACAGAAACATGGTTCTGAACATGCTGCCAATTGCTCGCCTGGGAAACATGCAGAGAAGTCCAAGATAGTGTTTTTTAGACTGGCTGCCACGAGCTGAATCGAATGCAGCCAAGAGCGAGCGTCTGTGACTTACGGTTCAGGAGTTATTCACAGAAACATGGTTCTGAACATGCTGCCAATTGCTCGCCTGGGAAACATGCAGAGAAGTCCAAGATAGTGTTTTTTAGACTGGCTGCCACGAGCTGAATCGAATGCAGCCAAGAGCGAGCGTCTGTGACTTACGGTTCAAGAGTTATTCACAGAAAACATGGTTCTGAACTTTGCTGCCAGCGGCTTAAGCGAAAATAACCAAGATCGAGCGTATTGGATTTACTTGTCAATAGCTCGCCTGGGAAACATCCAGAGAAGTCAAAGACAGTGCTTCCATACTAATTGCCAGGAGCTGAGACGAATGCCGCCAAGATCGAGCGTCTATGACTTACGGTTCAAGAATTAGCCTCAGAAACAGTGGTTCTAAACATGCTGCCAATAGCTCGCCTGGGAAACATCCAGAGAAGTCCAAGATAGTGTTTTTAGACTGGCTGCCACGAGCTGAAACGAATGCAGCCAAGAGCGAGCGTCTGTGACTTACGGTTCAAGAGTTATTCACAGAGACATGGTTCTGAACTTTGCTGCCAGCCGCTTAAGCGAAAATAACCAAGATCGAGCGTCTAGGATTTACTTGTCAATAGCTCGCCTGGGAAACATCCAGAGAAGTCAAAGACAGTGCTTCTATACTAATTGCCAGGTGCTGAGACGAATGCCGCCAAGATCTAGCGTCTATGACTTACGGTTCAAGAATTAGCCTCAGAAACAGTGGGAAACAGTGCTTCTATACTAATTGCCAGGCGCTGAGACGAATGCCGCCAAGATCGAGCGTCTATGACTTACGGTTCAAGATTTAGCCTCAGAAACTGGTTCTGAACATGCTGCCAATAGCTCGCCTGGGAAACATCCAGAGAAGTCCAAGATTGTGTTTTTTAGACTGGCTGCCACGAGCTGAAACGAATGCAGCCAAGAGCGAGCGTCTGTGACTTACGGTTCAAGAGTTATTCACAGAAACATGGTTCTGAACTTTGCTGCCAGCCGCGAAAGCGAAAATAACCAAGATCGAGCGTCTAGGATTTACTTGTCAATAGCTCGCCTGGGAAACATCCAGAGAAGTCAAAGACAGTGCTTCTATACTAATTGCCAGGCGCTGAGACGAATGCCGCCAAGATCTAGCGTCTATGACTTACGGTTCAAGAATTAGCCTCAGAAACAGTGGGAAACAGTGCTTCTATACTAATTGCCAGGCGCTGAGACGAATGCCGCCAAGATCGAGCGTCTATGACTTGCGGTTCAAGAATTAGCCTCAGAAACAGTGGTTCTGAACATGCTGCCAATAGCTCGCCTGGGAAACATCCAGAGAAGTCCAAGATTGTGTTTTTTAGACTGGCTGCCACGAGCTGAAACGAATGCAGCCAAGAGCGAGCGTCTGTGACTAACGGTTCAAGAGTTATTCACAGAAACATGGTTCTGAACTTTGCTGCCAGCCGCGAAAGCGAAAATAACCAAGATCGAGCGTCTAGGATTTACTTGTCAATAGCTCGCCTGGGAAACATCCAGAGAAGTCAAAGACAGTGCTTCTATACTAATTGCCAGGCGCTGAGACGAATGCCGCCAAGATCTAGCGTCTATGAGTTACGGTTCAAGAATTAGCCTCAGAAACAGTGGGAAACAGTGCTTCTATACTAATTGCCAGGCGCTGAGACGAATGCCGCCAAGATCGAGCGTCTATGACTTACGGTTCAAGAATTAGCCTCAGAAACAGTGGTTCTGAACATGCTGCCAATAGCTCGCCTGAGAAACATCCAGAGAAGTCCAAGATTGTGTTTTTTAGACTGGCTGCCACGAGCTGAAACGAATGCAGCCAAGAGCGAGCGTCTGTGACTTACGGTTCAAAAGTTATTCACAGAAACATGGTTCTGAACTTTGCTGCCAGCCGCGAAAGCGAAAATAACCAAGATCGAGCGTCTAGGATTTACTTGTCAATAGCTCGCCTGGGAAACATCCAGAGAAGTCAAAGACAGTGCTTCTATACTAATTGCCAGGCGCTGAGACGAATGCCGCCAAGATCTAGCGTCTATGACTTACGGTTCAAGAATTAGCCTCAGAAACAGTGGGAAACAGTGCTTCTATACTAATTGCCAGGCGCTGAGACGAATGCCGCCAAGATCGAGCGTCTATGACTTAAGGTTCAAGAATTAGCCTCAGAAACAGTGGTTCTGAACATGCTGCCAATAGCTCGCCTGGGAAACATCCAGAGAAGTCCAAGATTGTGTTTTTTAGACTGGCTGCCACGAGCTGAAACGAATGCAGCCAAGAGCGAGCGTCTGTGACTTACGGTTCAAGAGTTATTCACAGAAACATGGTTCTGAACTTTGCTGCCAGCCGCGAAAGCGAAAATAACCAAGATCGAGCGTCTAGGATTTACTTGTCAATAGCTCGCCTGGGAAACATCCAGAGAAGTCAAAGACAGTGCTTCTATACTAATTGCCAGGCGCTGAGACGAATGCCGCCAAGATCTAGCGTCTATGAGTTACGGTTCAAGAATTAGCCTCAGAAACAGTGGGAAACAGTGCTTCTATACTAATTGCCAGGCGCTGAGACGAATGCCGCCAAGATCGAGCGTCTATGACTTACGGTTCAAGAATTAGCCTCAGAAACAGTGGTTCTGAACATGCTGCCAATAGCTCGCCTGAGAAACATCCAGAGAAGTCCAAGATTGTGTTTTTTAGACTGGCTGCCACGAGCTGAAACGAATGCAGCCAAGAGCGAGCGTCTGTGACTTACGGTTCAAAAGTTATTCACAGAAACATGGTTCTGAACTTTGCTGCCAGCCGCGAAAGCGAAAATAACCAAGATCCAGCGTCTAGGATTTACTTGTCAATAGCTCGCCTGGGAAACATCCAGAGAAGTCAAAGACAGTGCTTCTATACTAATTGCCAGGCGCTGAGACGAATGCCGCCAAGATCTAGCGTCTATGACTTACGGTTCAAGAATTAGCCTCAGATACAGTGGGAAACAGTGCTTCTATACTAATTGCCAGGCGCTGAGACGAATGCCGCCAAGATCTAGCGTCTATGACTTACGGTTCAAGAATTAGCCTCAGAAACAGTGGGAAACAGTGCTTCTATACTAATTGCCAGGCGCTGAGACGAATGCCGCCAAGATCGAGCGTCTATGACTTACGGTTCAAGAATTAGCCTCAGAAACAGTGGTTCTGAACATGCTGCCAATAGCTCGCCTGGGAAACATCCAGAGAAGTCCAAGATTGTGTTTTTTAGACAGGCTGCCACGAGCTGAAACGAATGCAGCCAAGAGCGAGCGTCTGTGACTTACGGTTCAAAAGTTATTCACAGAAACATGGTTCTGAACTTTGCTGCCAGCCGCGAAAGCGAAAATAACCAAGATCGAGCGTCTAGGATTTACTTGTCAATAGCTCGCCTGGGAAACATCCAGAGAAGTCAAAGACAGTGCTTCTATACTAATTGCCAGGCGCTGAGACGAATGCCGCCAAGATCTAGCGTCTATGACTTACGGTTCAAGAATTAGCCTCAGAAACAGTGGGAAACAGTGCTTCTATACTAATTGCCAGGCGCTGAGACGAATGCCTCCAAGATCGAGCGTCTATGACTTACGGTTCAAGAATTAGCCTCAGAAACAGTGGTTCTGAACATGCTGCCAATAGCTCGCCTGGGAAACATCCAGAGAAGTCCAAGATTGTGTTTTTTAGACTGGCTGCCACGAGCTGAAACGAATGCAGCCAAGAGCGAGCGTCTGTGACTTACGGTTCAAGAGTTATTCACAGAAACATGGTTCTGAACTTTGCTGCCAGCCGCGAAAGCGAAAATAACCAAGATCGAGCGTCTAGGATTTACTTGTCAATAGCTCGCCTGGGAAACATCCAGAGAAGTCAAAGACAGTGCTTCTATACTAATTGCCAGGCGCTGAGACGAATGCCGCCAAGATCTAGCGTCTATGAGTTACGGTTCAAGAATTAGCCTCAGAAACAGTGGGAAACAGTGCTTCTATACTAATTGCCAGGCGCTGAGACGAATGCCGCCAAGATCGAGCGTCTATGACTTACGGTTCAAGAATTAGCCTCAGAAACAGTGGTTCTGAACATGCTGCCAATAGCTCGCCTGAGAAACATCCAGAGAAGTCCAAGATTGTGTTTTTTAGACTGGCTGCCACGAGCTGAAACGAATGCAGCCAAGAGCGAGCGTCTGTGACTTACGGTTCAAAAGTTATTCACAGAAACATGGTTCTGAACTTTGCTGCCAGCCGCGAAAGCGAAAATAACCAAGATCGAGCGTCTAGGATTTACTTGTCAATAGCTCGCCTGGGAAACATCCAGAGAAGTCAAAGACAGTGCTTCTATACTAATTGCCAGGCGCTGAGACGAATGCCGCCAAGATCTAGCGTCTATGACTTACGGTTCAAGAATTAGCCTCAGAAACAGTGGGAAACAGTGCTTCTATACTAATTGCCAGGCGCTGAGACGAATGCCGCCAAGATCGAGCGTCTATGACTTACGGTTCAAGATTTAGCCTCAGAAACAGTGGTTCTGAACATGCTGCCAATAGCTCGCCTGGGAAACATCCAGAGAAGTCCAAGATTGTGTTTTTTAGACTGGCTGCCACGAGCTGAAACGAATGCAGCCAAGAGCGAGCGTCTGTGACTTACGGTTCAAGAGTTATTCACAGAAACATGGTTCTGAACTTTGCTGCCAGCCGCGAAAGCGAAAATAACCAAGATCGAGCGTCTAGGATTTACTTGTCAATAGCTCGCCTGGGAAACATCCAGAGAAGTCAAAGACAGTGCTTCTATACTAATTGCCAGGCGCTGAGACGAATGCCGCCAAGATCTAGCGTCTATGAGTTACGGTTCAAGAATTAGCCTCAGAAACAGTGGGAAACAGTGCTTCTATACTAATTGCCAGGCGCTGAGACGAATGCCGCCAAGATCGAGCGTCTATGACTTACGGTTCAAGAATTAGCCTCAGAAACAGTGGTTCTGAACATGCTGCCAATAGCTCGCCTGAGAAACATCCAGAGAAGTCCAAGATTGTGTTTTTTAGACTGGCTGCCACGAGCTGAAACGAATGCAGCCAAGAGCGAGCGTCTGTGACTTACGGTTCAAGAGTTATTCACAGAAACATGGTTCTGAACTTTGCTGCCAGCCGCGAAAGCGAAAATAACCAAGATCGAGCGTCTAGGATTTACTTGTCAATAGCTCGCCTGGGAAACATCCAGAGAAGTCAAAGACAGTGCTTCAATACTAATTGCCAGGTGCTGAGACGAATGCCGCCAAGATCTAGCGTCTATGACTTACGGTTCAAGAATTAGCCTCAGAAACAGTGGGAAACAGTGCTTCTATACTAATTGCCAGGCGCTGAGACGAATGCCGCCAAGATCGAGCGTCTATGACTTACGGTTCAAGATTTAGCCTCAGAAACAGTGGTTCTGAACATGCTGCCAATAGCTCGCCTGGGAAACATCCAGAGAAGTCCAAGATTGTGTTTTTTAGACTGGCTGCCACGAGCTGAAACGAATGCAGCCAAGAGCGAGCGTCTGTGACTTACGGTTCAAGAGTTATTCACAGAAACATGGTTCTGAACTTTGCTGCCAGCCGCGAAAGCGAAAATAACCAAGATCGAGCGTCTAGGATTTACTTGTCAATAGCTCGCCTGGGAAACATCCAGAGAAGTCAAAGACAGTGCTTCTATACTAATTGCCAGGCGCTGAGACGAATGCCGCCAAGATCTAGCGTCTATGAGTTACGGTTCAAGAATTAGCCTCAAACAGTGGGAAACAGTGCTTCTATACTAATTGCCAGGCGCTGAGACGAATGCCGCCAAGATCGAGCGTCTATGACTTACGGTTCAAGAATTAGCCTCAGAAACAGTGGTTCTGAACATGCTGCCAATAGCTCGCCTGAGAAACATCCAGAGAAGTCCAAGATTGTGTTTTTTAGACTGGCTGCCACGAGCTGAAACGAATGCAGCCAAGAGCGAGCGTCTGTGACTTACGGTTCAAAAGTTATTCACAGAAACATGGTTCTGAACTTTGCTGCCAGCCGCGAAAGCGAAAATAACCAAGATCGAGCGTCTAGGATTTACTTGTCAATAGCTCGCCTGGGAAACATCCAGAGAAGTCAAAGACAGTGCTTCTATACTAATTGCCAGGTGCTGAGACGAATGCCGCCAAGATCTAGCGTCTATGACTTACGGTTCAAGAATTAGCCTCAGAAACAGTGGGAAACAGTGCTTCTATACTAATTGCCAGGCGCTGAGACGAATGCCGCCAAGATCGAGCGTCTATGACTTACGGTTCAAGATTTAGCCTCAGAAACTGGTTCTGAACATGCTGCCAATAGCTCGCCTGGGAAACATCCAGAGAAGTCCAAGATTGTGTTTTTTAGACTGGCTGCCACGAGCTGAAACGAATGCAGCCAAGAGCGAGCGTCTGTGACTTACGGTTCAAGAGTTATTCACAGAAACATGGTTCTGAACTTTGCTGCCAGCCGCGAAAGCGAAAATAACCAAGATCGAGCGTCTAGGATTTACTTGTCAATAGCTCGCCTGGGAAACATCCAGAGAAGTCAAAGACAGTGCTTCTATACTAATTGCCAGGCGCTGAGACGAATGCCGCCAAGATCTAGCGTCTATGACTTACGGTTCAAGAATTAGCCTCAGAAACAGTGGGAAACAGTGCTTCTATACTAATTGCCAGGCGCTGAGACGAATGCCGCCAAGATCGAGCGTCTATGACTTACGGTTCAAGAATTAGCCTCAGAAACAGTGGTTCTGAACATGCTGCCAATAGCTCGCCTGGGAAACATCCAGAGAAGTCCAAGATTGTGTTTTTTAGACTGGCTGCCACGAGCTGAAACGAATGCAGCCAAGAGCGAGCGTCTGTGACTTACGGTTCAAGAGTTATTCACAGACACATGGTTCTGAACTTTGCTGCCAGCCGCGAAAGCGAAAATAACCAAGATCGAGCGTCTAGGATTTACTTGTCAATAGCTCGCCTGGGAAACATCCAGAGAAGTCAAAGACAGTGCTTCTATACTAATTGCCAGGCGCTGAGACGAATGCCGCCAAGATCTAGCGTCTATGACTTACGGTTCAAGAATTAGCCTCAGAAACAGTGGGAAACAGTGCTTCTATACTAATTGCCAGGCGCTGAGACGAATGCCGCCAAGATCGAGCGTCTATGACTTACGGTTCAAGAATTAGCCTCAGAAACAGTGGTTCTGAACATGCTGCCAATAGCTCGCCTGGGAAACATCCAGAGAAGTCCAAGATTGTGTTTTTTAGACTGGCTGCCACGAGCTGAAACGAATGCAGCCAAGAGCGAGCGTCTGTGACTTACGGTTCAAGAGTTATTCACAGAAACATGGTTCTGAACTTTGCTGCCAGCCGCGAAAGCGAAAATAACCAAGATCGAGCGTCTAGGATTTACTTGTCAATAGCTCGCCTGGGAAACATCCAGAGAAGTCAAAGACAGTGCTTCTATACTAATTGCCAGGCGCTGAGACGAATGCCGCCAAGATCTAGCGTCTATGAGTTACGGTTCAAGAATTAGCCTCAAACAGTGGGAAACAGTGCTTCTATACTAATTGCCAGGCGCTGAGACGAATGCCGCCAAGATCGAGCGTCTATGACTTACGGTTCAAGAATTAGCCTCAGAAACAGTGGTTCTGAACATGCTGCCAATAGCTCGCCTGAGAAACATCCAGAGAAGTCCAAGATTGTGTTTTTTAGACTGGCTGCCACGAGCTGAAACGAATGCAGCCAAGAGCGAGCGTCTGTGACTTACGGTTCAAAAGTTATTCACAGAAACATGGTTCTGAACTTTGCTGCCAGCCGCGAAAGCGAAAATAACCAAGATCGAGCGTCTAGGATTTACTTGTCAATAGCTCGCCTGGGAAACATCCAGAGAAGTCAAAGACAGTGCTTCTATACTAATTGCCAGGTGCTGAGACGAATGCCGCCAAGATCTAGCGTCTATGACTTACGGTTCAAGAATTAGCCTCAGAAACAGTGGGAAACAGTGCTTCTATACTAATTGCCAGGCGCTGAGACGAATGCCGCCAAGATCGAGCGTCTATGACTTACGGTTCAAGATTTAGCCTCAGAAACTGGTTCTGAACATGCTGCCAATAGCTCGCCTGGGAAACATCCAGAGAAGTCCAAGATTGTGTTTTTTAGACTGGCTGCCACGAGCTGAAACGAATGCAGCCAAGAGCGAGCGTCTGTGACTTACGGTTCAAGAGTTATTCACAGAAACATGGTTCTGAACTTTGCTGCCAGCCGCGAAAGCGAAAATAACCAAGATCGAGCGTCTAGGATTTACTTGTCAATAGCTCGCCTGGGAAACATCCATAGAAGTCAAATACAGTGCTTCTATACTAATTGCCAGGCGCTGAGACGAATGCCGCCACGATCTAGCGTCTATGACTTACGGTTCAAGAATTAGCCTCAGAAACAGTGGGAAACAGTGCTTCTATACTAATTGGCAGGCGCTTAAACAAATGCCGCCAAGATCGAGCGTCTATGACTTACGGTTCAAGAATTAGCCTCAGAAACAGTGGTTCTGAACATGCTGCCAATAGCTCGCCTGGGAAACATCCAGAGAAGTCCAAGATTGTGTTTTTTAGACTGGCTGCCACGAGCTGAAACGAATGCAGCCAAGAGCGAGCGTCTGTGACTTACGGTTCAAGAGTTATTGACAGAAACATGGTTCTGAACTTTGCTGCCAGCCGCGAAAGCGAAAATAACCAAGATCGAGCGTCTAGGATTTACTTGTCAATAGCTCGCCTGGGAAACATCCAGAGAAGTCAAAGACAGTGCTTCTATACTAATTGCCAGGCGCTGAGACGAATGCCGCCAAGATCTAGCGTCTATGACTTACGGTTCAAGAATTAGCCTCAGAAACAGTGGGAAACAGTGCTTCTATACTAATTGCCAGGCGCTGAGACGAATGCCGCCAAGATCGAGCGTCTATGACTTACGGTTCAAGAATTAGCCTCAGAAACAGTCGTTCTGAACATGCTGCCAATAGCTCGCCTGGGAAACATCAAGAGAAGTCCAAGATAGTGTTTTTTAGACTGGCTGCCACGAGCTGAAACGAATGCAGCCAAGAGCGAGCGTCTGTGACTTACGGTTCAAAAGTTATTCACAGAAACATGGTTCTGAACTTTGCTGCCAGCCGCGAAAGCGAAAATAACCAAGATCGAGCGTCTAGGATTTACTTGTCAATAGCTCGCCTGCGAAACATCCAGAGAAGTCAAAGACAGTGCTTCTATACTAATTGCCAGGCGCTGAGACGAATGCCGCCAAGATCTAGCGTCTATGACTTACGGTTCAAGAATTAGCCTCAGAAACAGTGGGAAACAGTGCTTCTATACTAATTGCCAGGCGCTGAGACGAATGCCGCCAAGATCGAGCGTCTATGACACGGTTCAAGAATTAGCCTCAGAAACAGTGGTTCTGAACATGCTGCCAATAGCTCGTCTGGGAAACATCCAGAGAAGTCCAAGATTGTGTTTTTTAGACTGGCTGCCACGAGCTGAAACGAATGCAGCCAAGAGCGAGCGTCTGTGACTTACGGTTCAAGAGTTATTCACAGAAACATGGTTCTGAACTTTGCTGCCAGCCGCGAAAGCGAAAATAACCAAGATCGAGCGTCTAGGATTTACTTGTCAATAGCTCGCATGGGAAACATCCAGAGAAGTCAAAGACAGTGCTTCTATACTAATTGCCAGGCGCTGAGACGAATGCCGCCACGATCTAGCGTCTATGACTTACGGTTCAAGAATTAGCCTCAGAAACAGTGGGAAACAGTGCTTCTATACTAATTGCCAGGCGCTGAGACGAATGCCGCCAAGATCGAGCGTCTAAGACTTACGGATCAAGAATTAGCCTCAGAAACAGTGGTTCTGAACATGCTGCCAATAGCTCGCCTGGGAAACATCCAGAGAAGTCCAAGATAGTGTTTTTTAGACTGGCTGCCACGAGCTGAAACGAATGCAGCCAAGAGCGAGCGTCTGTGACTTACGGTTCAAGAGTTATTCACAGAAACATGGTTCTGAACTTTGCTGCCAGCCGCGAAAGCGAAAATAACCAAGATCGAGCGTCTAGGATTTACTTGTCAATAGCTCGCCTGGGAAACATCCAGAGAAGTCAAAGACAGTGCTTCTATACTAATTGCCAGGCGCTGAGACGAATGCCGCCACGATCTAGCGTCTATGACTTACGGTTCAAGAATTAGCCTCAGAAACAGTGGGAAACAGTGCTTCTATACTAATTGCCAGGCGCTGAGACGAATGCCGCCAAGATCGAGCGTCTATGACTTACGGTTCAAGAATTAGCCTCAGAAACAGTGGTTCTGAACATGCTGCCAATAGCTCGCCTGGGAAACATCCAGAGAGGTCCAAGATTGTGTTTTTTAGACTGGCTGCCACGAGCTGAAACGAATGCAGCCAAGAGCGAGCATCTGTGACTTACGGTTCAAGAGTTATTCACAGAAACATGGTTCTGAACTTTGCTGCCAGCCGCGAAAGCGAAAATAACCAAGATCGAGCGTCTAGGATTTACTTGTCAATAGCTCGCCTGGGAAACATCCAGAGAAGTCAAAGACCGTGCTTCTATACTAATTGCCAGGCGCTGAGACGAATGCCGACTAGATCTAGCGTCTATGACTTACGGTTCAAGAATTAGCCTCAGAAACAGTGGGAAACAGTGCTTCTATACTAATTGCCAGGCGCTGAGACGAATGCCGCCAAGTGCGAGCGTCTATGACTTACGGTTCAAGAATTAGCCTCAGAAACAGTGGTTCTGAACATGCTGCCAATAGCTCGCCTGGGAAACATCCAGAGAAGTCCAAGATTGTGTTTTTTAGACTGGCTGCCACGAGCTGAAACGAATGCAGCCAAGAGCGAGCGTCTGTGACTTACGGTTCAAGAGTTATTCACAGAAACATGGTTCTGAACTTTGCTGCCAGCCGCGAAAGCGAAAATAACCAAGATCGAGCGTCTAAGATTTACTTGTCAATAGCTCGCCTGGGAAACATCCAGAGAAGTCAAAGACAGTGCTTCTATACTAATTGCCAGGCGCTGAGACGAATGCCGCCAAGATCTAGCGTCTATGACTTACGGTTCAAGAATTAGCCTCAGAAACAGTGGGAAACAGTGCTTCTATACTAATTGCCAGGCGCTGAGACGAATGCCGCCAAGATCTAGCGTCTATGACTTACGGTTCAAGAATTAGCCTCAGAAACAGTGGGAAACAGTGCTTCTATACTAATTGCCAGGCGCTGAGACGAATGCCGCCAAGATCGAGCGTCTATGACTTACGGTTCAAGAATTAGCCTCAGAAACAGTGGTTCTGAACATGCTGCCAATAGCTCGCCTGGGAAACATCCAGAGAAGTCCAAGATTGTGTTTTTTAGACAGGCTGCCACGAGCTGAAACGAATGCAGCCAAGAGCGAGCGTCTGTGACTTACGGTTCAAAAGTTATTCACAGAAACATGGTTCTGAACTTTGCTGCCAGCCGCGAAAGCGAAAATAACCAAGATCGAGCGTCTAGGATTTACTTGTCAATAGCTCGCCTGGGAAACATCCAGAGAAGTCAAAGACAGGGCTTCTATACTAATTGCCAGGCGCTGAGACGAATGCCGCCAAGATCTAGCGTCTATGACTTACGGTTCAA
This sequence comes from Rhinoderma darwinii, assembly GCF_050947455.1. Classification (NCBI taxonomy): domain Eukaryota; kingdom Metazoa; phylum Chordata; class Amphibia; order Anura; family Rhinodermatidae; genus Rhinoderma; species Rhinoderma darwinii. The sequence goes on along the minus strand of NW_027463503.1, from coordinate 55,979 downwards.
GAATTAGCCTCAGAAACAGTGGGAAACAGTGCTTCTATACTAATTGCCAGGCGCTGAGACGAATGCCGCCAAGATCGAGCGTCTATGACTTACGGTTCAAGAATTAGCCTCAGAAACAGTGGTTCTGAACATGCTGCCAATAGCTCGCCTGGGAAACATCCAGAGAAGTCCAAGATTGTGTTTTTTTAGACTGGCTGCCACGAGCTGAAACGAATGCAGCCAAGAGCGAGCGTCTGTGACTTACGGTTCAAAAGTTATTCACAGAAACATGGTACTGAACTTTGCTGCCAGCCGCGAAAGCGAAAATAACCAAGATCGAGCGTCTAGGATTTACTTGTCAATAGCTCGCCTGGGAAACATCCAGAGAAGTCAAATACAGTGCTTCTATACTAATTGCCAGGCGCTGAGACGAATGCCGCCAAGATCTAGCGTCTATGACTTACGGTTCAAGAATTAGCCTCAGAAACAGTGGGAAACAGTGCTTCTATACTAATTGCCAGGCGCTGAGACGAATGCCGCCAAGATCGAGCGTCTATGACTTACGGTTCAAGAATTAGCCTCAGAAACAGTGGTTCTGAACATGCTGCCAATAGCTCGCCTGGGAAACATCCAGAGAAGTCCAAGATTGTGTTTTTTAGACTGGCTGCCACGAGCTGAAACGAATGCAGCCAAGAGCGAGCGTCTGTGACTTACGGTTCAAAAGTTATTCACAGAAACATGGTTCTGAACTTTGCTGCCAGCCGCGAAAGCGAAAATAACCAAGATCGAGCGTCTAGTATTTACTTGTCAATAGCTCGCCTGGGAAACATCCAGAGAAGTCAAATACAGTGCTTCTATACTAATTGCCAGGCGCTGAGACGAATGCCGCCAAGATCTAGCGTCTATGACTTACGGTTCAAGAATTAGCCTCAGAAACAGTGGGAAACAGTGCTTCTATACTAATTGCCAGGCGCTGAGACGAATGCCGCCAAGATCGAGCGTCTATGACTTACGGTTCAAGAATTAGCCTCAGAAACAGTGGTTCTGAACATGCTGCCAATAGCTCGCCTGGGAAACATCCAGAGAAGTCCAAGATTGTGTTTTTTAGACTGGCTGCCACGAGCTGAAACGAATGCAGCCAAGAGCGAGCGTCTGTGACTTACGGTTCAAGAGTTATTCACAGAAACATGGTTCTGAACTTTGCTGCCAGCCGCGAAAGCGAAAATAACCAAGATCGAGCGTCTAGGATTTACTTGTCAATAGCTCGCCTGGGAAACATCCAGAGAAGTCAAAGACAGTGCTTCTATGCTAATTGCCAGGCGCTGAGACGAATGCCGCCAAGATCTAGCGTCTATGACTTACGGTTCAAGAATTAGCCTCAGAAACAGTGGGAAACAGTGCTTCTATACTAATTGCCAGGCGCTGAGACGAATGCCGCCAAGATCGAGCGTCTATGACACGGTTCAAGAATTAGCCTCAGAAACAGTGGTTCTGAACATGCTGCCAATAGCTCGCCTGGGAAACATCCAGAGAAGTCCAAGATAGTGTTTTTTAGACTGGCTGCCACGAGCTGAAACGAATGCAGCCAAGAGCGAGCGTCTGTGACTTACGGTTCAAGAGTTATTCACAGAAACATGGTTCTGAACTTTGCTGCCAGCCGCGAAAGCGAAAATAACCAAGATCGAGCTTCTAGGATTTACTTGTCAATAGCTCGCCTGGGAAACATCCAGAGAAGTCAAAGACAGTGCTTCTATACTAATTGCCAGGCGCTGAGACGAATGCCGCCACGATCTAGCGTCTATGACTTACGGTTCAAGAATTAGCCTCAGAAACAGTGGGAAACAGTGCTTCTATACTAATTGCCAGGCGCTGAGACGAATGCCGCCAAGATCGAGCGTCTATGACTTACGGTTCAAGAATTAGCCTCAGAAACAGTGGTTCTGAACATGCTGCCAATAGCTCGCCTGGGAAACATCCAGAGAGGTCCAAGATTGTGTTTTTTAGACTGGCTGCCACGAGCTGAAACGAATGCAGCCAAGAGCGAGCGTCTGTGACTTACGGTTCAAAAGTTATTCACAGAAACATGGTTCTGAACTTTGCTGCCAGCCGCGAAAGCGAAAATAACCAAGATCGAGCGTCTAGGATTTACTTGTCAATAGCTCGCCTGGGAAACATCCAGAGAAGTCAAAGACAGTGCTTCTATACTAATTGCCAGGTGCTAAGACGAATGCCGCCAAGATTGAGCGTCTATGACTTACGGTTCAAGAATTAGCCTCAGAAACAGTGGGAAACAGTGCTTCAATACTAATTGCCAGGCGCTGAGACGAATGCCGCCAAGATCGAGCGTCTATGACTTACGGTTCAAGAATTAGCCTCAGAAACAGTGGTTCTGAACATGCTGCCAATAGCTCGCCTGGGAAACATCCAGAGAAGTCCAAGATTGTGTTTTTTAGACTGGCTGCCACGAGCTGAAACGAATGCAGCCAAGAGCGAGCGTCTGTGACTTACGGTTCAAAAGTTATTCACAGAAACATGGTTCTGAACTTTGCTGCCAGCCGCGAAAGCGAAAATAACCAAGATCGAGCGTCTAGGATTTGCTTGTCAATAGCTCGCCTGGGAAACATCCATAGAAGTCAAATATTGTGCTTCTATACTAATTGCCAGGCGCTGAGACGAATGCCGCCAAGATCTAGCGTCTATGACTTACGGTTCAAGAATTAGCCTCAGAAACAGTGGGAAACAGTGCTTCTATACTAATTGGCAGGCGCTTAAACAAATGCCGCCAAGATCGAGCGTCTATGACTTACGGTTCAAGAATTAGCCTCAGAAACAGTGGTTCTGAACATGCTGCCAATAGCTCGTCTGGGAAACATCCAGAGAAGTCCAAGATTGTGTTTTTTAGACTGGCTGCCACGAGCTGAAACGAATGCAGCCAAGAGCGAGCGTCTGTGACTTACGGTTCAAGAGTTATTGACAGAAACATGGTTCTGAACTTTGCTGCCAGCCGCGAAAGCGAAAATAACCAAGATCGAGCGTCTAGGATTTACTTGTCAATAGCTCGCCTGGGAAACATCCAGAGAAGTCAAAGACAGTGCTTCTATACTAATTGCCAGGCGCTGAGACGAATGCCGCCAAGATCTAGCGTCTATGACTTACGGTTCAAGAATTAGCCTCAGAAACAGTGGGAAACAGTGCTTCTATACTAATTGCCAGGCGCTGAGACGAATGCCGCCAAGATCGAGCGTCTATGACTTACGGTTCAAGAATTAGCCTCAGAAACAGTCGTTCTGAACATGCTGCCAATAGCTCGCCTGGGAAACATCAAGAGAAGTCCAAGATAGTGTTTTTTAGACTGGCTGCCACGAGCTGAAACGAATGCAGCCAAGAGCGAGCGTCTGTGACTTACGGTTCAAAAGTTATTCACAGAAACATGGTTCTGAACTTTGCTGCCAGCCGCGAAAGCGAAAATAACCAAGATCGAGCGTCTAGGATTTACTTGTCAATAGCTCGCCTGGGAAACATCCAGAGAAGTCAAAGACAGTGCTTCTATACTAATTGCCAGGCGCTGAGACGAATGCCGCCAAGATCTAGCGTCTATGACTTACGGTTCAAGAATTAGCCTCAGAAACAGTGGGAAACAGTGCTTCTATACTAATTGCCAGGCGCTGAGACGAATGCCGCCAAGATCGAGCGTCTATGACACGGTTCAAGAATTAGCCTCAGAAACAGTGGTTCTGAACATGCTGCCAATAGCTCGTCTGGGAAACATCCAGAGAAGTCCAAGATTGTGTTTTTTAGACTGGCTGCCACGAGCTGAAACGAATGCAGCCAAGAGCGAGCGTCTGTGACTTACGGTTCAAGAGTTATTCACAGAAACATGGTTCTGAACTTTGCTGCCAGCCGCGAAAGCGAAAATAACCAAGATCGAGCGTCTAGGATTTACTTGTCAATAGCTCGCATGGGAAACATCCAGAGAAGTCAAAGACAGTGCTTCTATACTAATTGCCAGGCGCTGAGACGAATGCCGCCACGATCTAGCGTCTATGACTTACGGTTCAAGAATTAGCCTCAGAAACAGTGGGAAACAGTGCTTCTATACTAATTGCCAGGCGCTGAGACGAATGCCGCCAAGATCGAGCGTCTAAGACTTACGGATCAAGAATTAGCCTCAGAAACAGTGGTTCTGAACATGCTGCCAATAGCTCGCCTGGGAAACATCCAGAGAAGTCCAAGATAGTGTTTTTTAGACTGGCTGCCACGAGCTGAAACGAATGCAGCCAAGAGCGAGCGTCTGTGACTTACGGTTCAAGAGTTATTCACAGAAACATGGTTCTGAACTTTGCTGCCAGCCGCGAAAGCGAAAATAACCAAGATCGAGCGTCTAGGATTTACTTGTCAATAGCTCGCCTGGGAAACATCCAGAGAAGTCAAAGACAGTGCTTCTATACTAATTGCCAGGCGCTGAGACGAATGCCGCCACGATCTAGCGTCTATGACTTACGGTTCAAGAATTAGCCTCAGAAACAGTGGGAAACAGTGCTTCTATACTAATTGCCAGGCGCTGAGACGAATGCCGCCAAGATCGAGCGTCTATGACTTATGGTTCAAGAATTAGCCTCAGAAACAGTGGTTCTGAACATGCTGCCAATAGCTCGCCTGGGAAACATCCAGAGAGGTCCAAGATTGTGTTTTTTAGACTGGCTGCCACGAGCTGAAACGAATGCAGCCAAGAGCGAGCATCTGTGACTTACGGTTCAAGAGTTATTCACAGAAACATGGTTCTGAACTTTGCTGCCAGCCGCGAAAGCGAAAATAACCAAGATCGAGCGTCTAGGATTTACTTGTCAATAGCTCGCCTGGGAAACATCCAGAGAAGTCAAAGACCGTGCTTCTATACTAATTGCCAGGCGCTGAGACGAATGCCGACAAGATCTAGCGTCTATGACTTACGGTTCAAGAATTAGCCTCAGAAACAGTGGGAAACAGTGCTTCTATACTAATTGCCAGGCGCTGAGACGAATGCCGCCAAGTGCGAGCGTCTATGACTTACGGTTCAAGAATTAGCCTCAGAAACAGTGGTTCTGAACATGCTGCCAATAGCTCGCCTGGGAAACATCCAGAGAAGTCCAAGATTGTGTTTTTTAGACTGGCTGCCACGAGCTGAAACGAATGCAGCCAAGAGCGAGCGTCTGTGACTTACGGTTCAAGAGTTATTCACAGAAACATGGTTCTGAACTTTGCTGCCAGCCGCGAAAGCGAAAATAACCAAGATCGAGCGTCTAAGATTTACTTGTCAATAGCTCGCCTGGGAAACATCCAGAGAAGTCAAAGACAGTGCTTCTATACTAATTGCCAGGCGCTGAGACGAATGCCGCCAAGATCTAGCGTCTATGACTTACGGTTCAAGAATTAGCCTCAGAAACAGTGGGAAACAGTGCTTCTATACTAATTGCCAGGCGCTGAGACGAATGCCGCCAAGATCTAGCGTCTATGACTTACGGTTCAAGAATTAGCCTCAGAAACAGTGGGAAACAGTGCTTCTATACTAATTGCCAGGCGCTGAGACGAATGCCGCCAAGATCGAGCATCTATGACTTACGGTTCAAGAATTAGCCTCAGAAACAGTGGTTCTGAACATGCTGCCAATAGCTCGCCTGGGAAACATCCAGAGAAGTCCAAGATTGTGTTTTTTAGACAGGCTGCCACGAGCTGAAACGAATGCAGCCAAGAGCGAGCGTCTGTGACTTACGGTTCAAAAGTTATTCACAGAAACATGGTTCTGAACTTTGCTGCCAGCCGCGAAAGCGAAAATAACCAAGATCGAGCGTCTAGGATTTACTTGTCAATAGCTCGCCTGGGAAACATCCAGAGAAGTCAAAGACAGGGCTTCTATACTAATTGCCAGGCGCTGAGACGAATGCCGCCAAGATCTAGCGTCTATGACTTACGGTTCAAGAATTAGCCTCAGAAACAGTGGGAAACAGTGCTTCTATACTAATTGCCAGGCGCTGAGACGAATGCCGCCAAGATCGAGCGTCTATGACTTACGGTTCAAGAATTAGCCTCAGAAACAGTGGTTCTGAACATGCTGCCAATAGCTCGCCTGGGAAACATCCAGAGAAGTCCAAGATTGTGTTTTTTTAGACTGGCTGCCACGAGCTGAAACGAATGCAGCCAAGAGCGAGCGTCTGTGACTTACGGTTCAAAAGTTATTCACAGAAACATGGTACTGAACTTTGCTGCCAGCCGCGAAAGCGAAAATAACCAAGATCGAGCGTCTAGGATTTACTTGTCAATAGCTCGCCTGGGAAACATCCAGAGAAGTCAAATACAGTGCTTCTATACTAATTGCCAGGCGCTGAGACGAATGCCGCCAAGATCTAGCGTCTATGACTTACGGTTCAAGAATTAGCCTCAGAAACAGTGGGAAACAGTGCTTCTATACTAATTGCCAGGCGCTGAGACGAATGCCGCCAAGATCCAGCGTCTATGACTTACGGTTCAAGAATTAGCCTCAGAAACAGTGGTTCTGAACATGCTGCCAATAGCTCGCCTGGGAAACATCCAGAGAAGTCCACGATTGTGTTTTTTAGACTGGCTGCCACGAGCTGAAACGAATGCAGCCAAGAGCGAGCGTCTGTGACTTACGGTTCAAAAGTTATTCACAGAAACATGGTTCTGAACTTTGCTGCCAGCCGCGAAAGCGAAAATAACCAAGATCGAGCGTCTAGTATTTACTTGTCAATAGCTCGCCTGGGAAACATCCAGAGAAGTCAAATACAGTGCTTCTATACTAATTGCCAGGCGCTGAGACGAATGCCGCCAAGATCTAGCGTCTATGACTTACGGTTCAAGAATTAGCCTCAGAAACAGTGGGAAACAGTGCTTCTATACTAATTACCAGGCGCTGAGACGAATGCCGCCAAGATCGAGCGTCTATGACTTACGGTTCAAGAATTAGCCTCAGAAACAGTGGTTCTGAACATGCTGCCAATAGCTCGCCTGGGAAACATCCAGAGAAGTCCAAGATTGTGTTTTTTAGACTGGCTGCCACGAGCTGAAACGAATGCAGCCAAGAGCGAGCGTCTGTGACTTACGGTTCAAGAGTTATTCACAGAAACATGGTTCTGAACTTTGCTGCCAGCCGCGAAAGCGAAAATAACCAAGATCGAGCGTCTAGGATTTACTTGTCAATAGCTCGCCTGGGAAACATCCAGAGAAGTCAAAGACAGTGCTTCTATGCTAATTGCCAGGCGCTGAGACGAATGCCGCCAAGATCTAGCGTCTATGACTTACGGTTCAAGAATTAGCCTCAGAAACAGTGGGAAACAGTGCTTCTATACTAATTGCCAGGCGCTGAGACGAATGCCGCCAAGATCGAGCGTCTATGACACGGTTCAAGAATTAGCCTCAGAAACAGTGGTTCTGAACATGCTGCCAATAGCTCGCCTGGGAAACATCCAGAGAAGTCCAAGATAGTGTTTTTTAGACTGGCTGCCACGAGCTGAAACGAATGCAGCCAAGAGCGAGCGTCTGTGACTTACGGTTCAAGAGTTATTCACAGAAACATGGTTCTGAACTTTGCTGCCAGCCGCGAAAGCGAAAATAACCAAGATCGAGCGTCTAGGATTTACTTGTCAATAGCTCGCCTGGGAAACATCCAGAGAAGTCAAAGACAGTGCTTCTATACTAATTGCCAGGCGCTGAGACGAATGCCGCCACGATCTAGCGTCTATGACTTACGGTTCAAGAATTAGCCTCAGAAACAGTGGGAAACAGTGCTTCTATACTAATTGCCAGGCGCTGAGACGAATGCCGCCAAGATCGAGCGTCTATGACTTACGGTTCAAGAATTAGCCTCAGAAACAGTGGTTCTGAACATGCTGCCAATAGCTCGCCTGGGAAACATCCAGAGAGGTCCAAGATTGTGTTTTTTAGACTGGCTGCCACGAGCTGAAACGAATGCAGCCAAGAGCGAGCGTCTGTGACTTACGGTTCAAGAGTTATTCACAGAAACATGGTTCTGAACTTTGCTGCCAGCCGTGAAAGCGAAAATAACCAAGATCGAGCGTCTAGGATTTACTTGTCAATAGCTCGCCTGGGAAACATCCAGAGAAGTCAAAGACCGTGCTTCTATACTAATTGCCAGGCGCTGAGACGAATGCCGCCAAGATCTAGCGTCTATGACTTACGGTTCAAGAATTAGCCTCAGAAACAGTGGGAAACAGTGCTTCTATACTAATTGCCAGGCGCTGAGACGAATGCCGCCAAGTGCGAGCGTCTATGACTTACGGTTCAAGAATTAGCCTCAGAAACAGTGGTTCTGAACATGCTGCCAATAGCTCGCCTGGGAAACATCCAGAGAAGTCCAAGATTGTGTTTTTTAGACTGGCTGCCACGAGCTGAAACGAATGCAGCCAAGAGCGAGCGTCTGTGACTTACGGTTCAAGAGTTATTCACAGAAACATGGTTCTGAACTTTGCTGCCAGCCGCGAAAGCGAAAATAACCAAGATCGAGCGTCTAGGATTTACTTGTCAATAGCTCGCCTGGGAAACATCCAGAGAAGTCAAAGACAGTGCTTCTATACTAATTGCCAGGCGCTGAGACGAATGCCGCCAAGATCTAGCGTCTATGACTTACGGTTCAAGAATTAGCCTCAGAAACAGTGGGAAACAGTGCTTCTATACTAATTGCCAGGCGCTGAGACGAATGCCGCCAAGATCGAGCGTCTATGACTTACGGTTCAAGAATTAGCCTCAGAAACAGTGGTTCTGAACATGCTGCCAATAGCTCGCCTGGGAAACATCCAGAGAAGTCCAAGATTGTGTTTTTTAGACAGGCTGCCACGAGCTGAAACGAATGCAGCCAAGAGCGAGCGTCTGTGACTTACGGTTCAAAAGTTATTCACAGAAACATGGTTCTGAACTTTGCTGCCAGCCGCGAAAGCGAAAATAACCAAGATCGAGCGTCTAGGATTTACTTGTCAATAGCTCGCCTGGGAAACATCCAGAGAAGTCAAAGACAGTGCTTCTATACTAATTGCCAGGCGCTGAGACGAATGCCGCCAAGATCTAGCGTCTATGACTTACGGTTCAAGAATTAGCCTCAGAAACAGTGGGAAACAGTGCTTCTATACTAATTGCCAGGCGCTGAGACGAATGCCTCCAAGATCGAGCGTCTATGACTTACGGTTCAAGAATTAGCCTCAGAAACAGTGGTTCTGAACATGCTGCCAATAGCTCGCCTGGGAAACATCCAGAGAAGTCCAAGATTGTGTTTTTTAGACTGGCTGCCACGAGCTGAAACGAATGCAGCCAAGAGCGAGCGTCTGTGACTTAGGGTTCAAGAGTTATTCACAGAAACATGGTTCTGAACTTTGCTGCCAGCCGCGAAAGCGAAAATAACCAAGATCGAGCGTCTAGGATTTACTTGTCAATAGCTCGCCTGGGAAACATCCAGAGAAGTCAAAGACAGTGCTTCTATACTAATTGCCAGGCGCTGAGACGAATGCCGCCAAGATCTAGCGTCTATGACTTACGGTTCAAGAATTAGCCTCAGAAACAGTGGGAAGCAGTGCTTCTATACTAATTGCCAGGCGCTGAGACGAATGCCGCCAAGATCGAGCGTCTATGACTTACGGTTCAAGAATTAGCCTCAGAAACAGTGGTTCTGAACATGCTGCCAATAGCTCGCCTGGGAAACATCCAGAGAAGTCCAAGATTGTGTTTTTTAGACTGGCTGCCACGAGCTGAAACGAATGCAGCCAAGAGCGAGCGTCTGTGACTTACGGTTCAAGAGTTATTCACAGAAACATGGTTCTGAACTTTGCTGCCAGCCGCGAAAGCGAAAATAACCAAGATCGAGCGTCTAGGATTTACTTGTCAATAGCTCGCCTGGGAAACATCCAGAGAAGTCAAAGACAGTGCTTCTATACTAATTGCCAGGCGCTGAGACGAATGCCGCCAAGATCTAGCGTCTATGAGTTACGGTTCAAGAATTAGCCTCAGAAACAGTGGGAAACAGTGCTTCTATACTAATTGCCAGGCGCTGAGACGAATGCCGCCAAGATCGAGCGTCTATGACTTACGGTTCAAGAATTAGCCTCAGAAACAGTGGTTCTGAACATGCTGCCAATAGCTCGCCTGAGAAACATCCAGAGAAGTCCAAGATTGTGTTTTTTAGACTGGCTGCCACGAGCTGAAACGAATGCAGCCAAGAGCGAGCGTCTGTGACTTACGGTTCAAAAGTTATTCACAGAAACATGGTTCTGAACTTTGCTGCCAGCCGCGAAAGCGAAAATAACCAAGATCGAGCGTCTAGGATTTACTTGTCAATAGCTCGCCTGGGAAACATCCAGAGAAGTCAAAGACAGTGCTTCTATACTAATTGCCAGGTGCTGAGACGAATGCCGCCAAGATCTAGCGTCTATGACTTACGGTTCAAGAATTAGCCTCAGAAACAGTGGGAAACAGTGCTTCTATACTAATTGCCAGGCGCTGAGACGAATGCCGCCAAGATCGAGCGTCTATGACTTACGGTTCAAGATTTAGCCTCAGAAACAGTGGTTCTGAACATGCTGCCAATAGCTCGCCTGGGAAACATCCAGAGAAGTCCAAGATTGTGTTTTTTAGACTGGCTGCCACGAGCTGAAACGAATGCAGCCAAGAGCGAGCGTCTGTGACTTACGGTTCAAGAGTTATTCACAGAAACATGGTTCTGAACTTTGCTGCCAGCCGCGAAAGCGAAAATAACCAAGATCGAGCGTCTAGGATTTACTTGTCAATAGCTCGCCTGGGAAACATCCAGAGAAGTCAAAGACAGTGCTTCTATACTAATTGCCAGGTGCTGAGACGAATGCCGCCAAGATCTAGCGTCTATGACTTACGGTTCAAGAATTAGCCTCAGAAACAGTGGGAAACAGTGCTTCTATACTAATTGCCAGGCGCTGAGACGAATGCCGCCAAGATCGAGCGTCTATGACTTACGGTTCAAGATTTAGCCTCAGAAACAGTGGTTCTGAACATGCTGCCAATAGCTCGCCTGGGAAACATCCAGAGAAGTCCAAGATTGTGTTTTTTAGACTGGCTGCCACGAGCTGAAACGAATGCAGCCAAGAGCGAGCGTCTGTGACTTACGGTTCAAGAGTTATTCACAGAAACATGGTTCTGAACTTTGCTGCCAGCCGCGAAAGCGAAAATAACCAAGATCGAGCGTCTAGGATTTACTTGTCAATAGCTCGCCTGGGAAACATCCAGAGAAGTCAAAGACAGTGCTTCTATACTAATTGCCAGGCGCTGAGACGAATGCCGCCAAGATCTAGCGTCTATGAGTTACGGTTCAAGAATTAGCCTCAGAAACAGTGGGAAACAGTGCTTCTATACTAATTGCCAGGCGCTGAGACGAATGTCGCCAAGATCGAGCGTCTATGACTTACGGTTCAAGAATTAGCCTCAGAAACAGTGGTTCTGAACATGCTGCCAATAGCTCGCCTGGGAAACATCCAGGGAAGTCCAAGATTGTGTTTTTTAGACTGGCTGCCACGAGCTGAAACGAATGCAGCCAAGAGCGAGCGTCTGTGACTTACGGTTCAAGAGTTATTCACAGAAACATGGTTCTGAACTTTGCTGCCAGCCGCGAAAGCGAAAATAACCAAGATCGAGCGTCTAGGATTTACTTGTCAATAGCTCGCCTGGGAAACATCCAGAGAAGTCAAAGACAGTGCTTCTATACTAATTGCCAGGCGCTGAGACGAATGCCGCCAAGATCTAGCGTCTATGACTTACGGTTCAAGAATTAGCCTCAGAAACAGTGGGAAACAGTGCTTCTATACTAATTGCCAGGCGCTGAGACGAATGCCGCCAAGATCGAGCGTCTATGACTTACGGTTCAAGAATTAGCCTCAGAAACAGTGGTTCTGAACATGCTGCCAATAGCTCGCCTGGGAAACATCCAGAGAAGTCCAAGATTGTGTTTTTTAGACTGGCTGCCACGAGCTGAAACGAATGCAGCCAAGAGCGAGCGTCTGTGACTTACGGTTCAAGAGTTATTCACAGAAACATGGTTCTGAACTTTGCTGCCAGCCGCGAAAGCGAAAATAACCAAGATCGAGCGTCTAGGATTTACTTGTCAATAGCTCGCCTGGGAAACATCCAGAGAAGTCAAAGACAGTGCTTCTATACTAATTGCCAGGCGCTGAGACGAATGCCGCCAAGATCTAGCGTCTATGACTTACGGTTCAAGAATTAGCCTCAGAAACAGTGGGAAACAGTGCTTCTATACTAATTGCCAGGCGCTGAGACGAATGCCGCCAAGATCGAGCGTCTATGACTTACGGTTCAAGAATTAGCCTCAGAAACAGTGGTTCTGAACATGCTGCCAATAGCTCGCCTGGGAAACATCCAGAGAAGTCCAAGATTGTGTTTTTTAGACTGGCTGCCACGAGCTGAAACGAATGCAGCCAAGAGCGAGCGTCTGTGACTTACGGTTCAAGAGTTATTCACAGAAACATGGTTCTGAACTTTGCTGCCAGCCGCGAAAGCGAAAATAACCAAGATCGAGCGTCTAGGATTTACTTGTCAATAGCTCGCCTGGGAAACATCCAGAGAAGTCAAAGACAGTGCTTCTATACTAATTGCCAGGCGCTGAGACGAATGCCGCCAAGATCTAGCGTCTATGACTTACGGTTCAAGAATTAGCCTCAGAAACAGTGGGAAACAGTGCTTCTATACTAATTGCCAGGCGCTGAGACGAATGCCGCCAAGATCGAGCGTCTATGACACGGTTCAAGAATTAGCCTCAGAAACAGTGGTTCTGAACATGCTGTCAATAGCTCGTCTGGGAAACATCCAGAGAAGTCCAAGATTGTGTTTTTTAGACTGGCTGCCACGAGCTGAAACGAATGCAGCCAAGAGCGAGCGTCTGTGACTTACGGTTCAAGAGTTATTCACAGAAACATGGTTCTGAACTTTGCTGCCAGCCGCGAAAGCGAAAATAACCAAGATCGAGCGTCTAGGATTTACTTGTCAATAGCTCGCCTGGGAAACATCCAGAGAAGTCAAAGACCGTGCTTCTATACTAATTGCCAGGCGCTGAGACGAATGCCGCCAAGATCTAGCGTCTATGACTTACGGTTCAAGAATTAGCCTCAGAAACAGTGGGAAACAGTGCTTCTATACTAATTGCCAGGCGCTGAGACGAATGCCGCCAAGATCGAGCGTCTATGACACGGTTCAAGAATTAGCCTCAGAAACAGTGGTTCTGAACATGCTGCCAATAGCTCGTCTGGGAAACATCCAGAGAAGTCCAAGATTGTGTTTTTTAGACTGGCTGCCACGAGCTGAAACGAATGCAGCCAAGAGCGAGCGTCTGTGACTTACGGTTCAAGAGTTATTCACAGAAACATGGTTCTGAACTTTGCTGCCAGCCGCGAAATCGAAAATAACCAAGATCGAGCGTCTAGGATTTACTTGTCAATAGCTCGCATGGGAAACATCCAGAGAAGTCAAAGACAGTGCTTCTATACTAATTGCCAGGCGCTGAGACGAATGCCGCCACGATCTAGCGTCTATGACTTACGGTTCAAGAATTAGCCTCAGAAACAGTGGGAAACAGTGCTTCTATACTAATTGCCAGGCGCTGAGACGAATGCCGCCAAGATCGAGCGTCTAAGACTTACGGATCAAGAATTAGCCTCAGAAACAGTGGTTCTGAACATGCTGCCAATAGCTCGCCTGGGAAACATCCAGAGAAGTCCAAGATAGTGTTTTTTAGACTGGCTGCCACGAGCTGAAACGAATGCAGCCAAGAGCGAGCGTCTGTGACTTACGGTTCAAGAGTTATTCACAGAAACATGGTTCTGAACTTTGCTGCCAGCCGCGAAAGCGAAAATAACCAAGATCGAGCGTCTAGGATTTACTTGTCAATAGCTCGCCTGGGAAACATCCAGAGAAGTCAAAGACAGTGCTTCTATACTAATTGCCAGGCGCTGAGACGAATGCCGCCACGATCTAGCGTCTATGACTTACGGTTCAAGAATTAGCCTCAGAAACAGTGGGAAACAGTGCTTCTATACTAATTGCCAGGCGCTGAGACGAATGCCGCCAAGATCGAGCGTCTATGACTTACGGTTCAAGAATTAGCCTCAGAAACAGTGGTTCTGAACATGCTGCCAATAGCTCGCCTGGGAAACATCCAGAGAGGTCCAAGATTGTGTTTTTTAGACTGGCTGCCACGAGCTGAAACGAATGCAGCCAAGAGCGAGCGTCTGTGACTTACGGTTCAAGAGTTATTCACAGAAACATGGTTCTGAACTTTGCTGCCAGCCGCGAAAGCGAAAATAACCAAGATCGAGCGTCTAGGATTTACTTGTCAATAGCTCGCCTGGGAAACATCCAGAGAAGTCAAAGACAGTGCTTCTATACTAATTGCCAGGCGCTGAGACGAATGCCGCCAAGATCTAGCGTCTATGACTTACGGTTCAAGAATTAGCCTCAGAAACAGTGGGAAACAGTGCTTCTATACTAATTGCCAGGCGCTGAGACGAATGCCGCCAAGATCGAGCGTCTATGACACGGTTCAAGAATTAGCCTCAGAAACAGTGGTTCTGAACATGCTGCCAATAGCTCGTCTGGGAAACATCCAGAGAAGTCCAAGATTGTGTTTTTTAGACTGGCTGCCACGAGCTGAAACGAATGCAGCCAAGAGCGAGCGTCTGTGACTTACGGTTCAAGAGTTATTCACAGAAACATGGTTCTGAACTTTGCTGCCAGCCGCGAAAGCGAAAATAACCAAGATCGAGCGTCTAGGATTTACTTGTCAATAGCTCGCCTGGGAAACATCCAGAGAAGTCAAAGACAGTGCTTCTATACTAATTGCCAGGCGCTGAGACGAATGCCGCCACGATCTAGCGTCTATGACTTACGGTTCAAGAATTAGCCTCAGAAACAGTGGGAAACAGTGCTTCTATACTAATTGCCAGGCGCTGAGACGAATGCCGCCAAGATCGAGCGTCTAAGACTTACGGATCAAGAATTAGCCTCAGAAACAGTGGTTCTGAACATGCTGCCAATAGCTCGCCTGGGAAACATCCAGAGAAGTCCAAGATAGTGTTTTTTAGACTGGCTGCCACGAGCTGAAACGAATGCAGCCAAGAGCGAGCGTCTGTGACTTACGGTTCAAGAGTTATTCACAGAAACATGGTTCTGAACTTTGCTGCCAGCCGCGAAATCGAAAATAACCAAGATCGAGCGTCTAGGATTTACTTGTCAATAGCTCGCATGGGAAACATCCAGAGAAGTCAAAGACAGTGCTTCTATACTAATTGCCAGGCGCTGAGACGAATGACGCCACGATCTAGCGTCTATGACTTACGGTTCAAGAATTAGCCTCAGAAACAGTGGGAAACAGTGCTTCTATACTAATTGCCAGGCGCTGAGACGAATGCCGCCAAGATCGAGCGTCTAAGACTTACGGATCAAGAATTAGCCTCAGAAACAGTGGTTCTGAACATGCTGCCAATAGCTCGCCTGGGAAACATCCAGAGAAGTCCAAGATAGTGTTTTTTAGACTGGCTGCCACGAGCTGAAACGAATGCAGCCAAGAGCGAGCGTCTGTGACTTACGGTTCAAGAGTTATTCACAGAAACATGGTTCTGAACTTTGCTGCCAGCCGCGAAAGCGAAAATAACCAAGATCGAGCGTCTAGGATTTACTTGTCAATAGCTCGCCTGGGAAACATCCAGAGAAGTCAAAGACAGTGCTTCTATACTAATTGCCAGGCGCTGAGACGAATGCCGCCACGATCTAGCGTCTATGACTTACGGTTCAAGAATTAGCCTCAGAAACAGTAGGAAACAGTGCTTCTATACTAATTGCCAGGCGCTGAGACGAATGCCGCCAAGATCGAGCGTCTATGACTTACGGTTCAAGAATTAGCCTCAGAAACAGTGGTTCTGAACATGCTTCCAATAGCTCGCCTGGGAAACATCCAGAGAGGTCCAAGATTGTGTTTTTTAGACTGGCTGCCACGAGCTGAAACGAATGCAGCCAAGAGCGAGCGTCTGTGACTTACGGTTCAAGAGTTATTCACAGAAACATGGTTCTGAACTTTGCTGCCAGCCGCGAAAGCGAAAATAACCAAGATCGAGCGTCTAGGATTTACTTGTCAATAGCTCGCCTGGGAAACATCCAGAGAAGTCAAAGACAGTGCTTCTATACTAATTGCCAGGCGCTGAGACGAATGCCGCCAAGATCTAGCGTCTATGACTTACGGTTCAAGAATTAGCCTCAGAAACAGTGGGAAACAGTGCTTCTATACTAATTGCCAGGCGCTGAGACGAATGCCGCCAAGATCGAGCGTCTATGACACGGTTCAAGAATTAGCCTCAGAAACAGTGGTTCTGAACATGCTGCCAATAGCTCGTCTGGGAAACATCCAGAGAAGTCCAAGATTGTGTTTTTTAGACTGGCTGCCACGAGCTGAAACGAATGCAGCCAAGAGCGAGCGTCTGTGACTTACGGTTCAAGAGTTATTCACAGAAACATGGTTCTGAACTTTGCTGCCAGCCGCGAAAGCGAAAATAACCAAGATCGAGCGTCTAGGATTTACTTGTCAATAGCTCGCCTGGGAAACATCCAGAGAAGTCAAAGACAGTGCTTCTATACTAATTGCCAGGCGCTGAGACGAATGCCGCCACGATCTAGCGTCTATGACTTACGGTTCAAGAATTAGCCTCAGAAACAGTGGGAAACAGTGCTTCTATACTAATTGCCAGGCGCTGAGACGAATGCCGCCAAGATCGAGCGTCTAAGACTTACGGATCAAGAATTAGCCTCAGAAACAGTGGTTCTGAACATGCTGCCAATAGCTCGCCTGGGAAACATCCAGAGAAGTCCAAGATAGTGTTTTTTAGACTGGCTGCCACGAGCTGAAACGAATGCAACCAAGAGCGAGCGTCTGTGACTTACGGTTCAAGAGTTATTCACAGAAACATGGTTCTGAACTTTGCTGCCAGCCGCGAAAGCGAAAATAACCAAGATCGAGCGTCTAGGATTTACTTGTCAATAGCTCGCCTGGGAAACATCCAGAGAAGTCAAAGACAGTGCTTCTATACTAATTGCCAGGCGCTGAGACGAATGCCGCCACGATCTAGCGTCTATGACTTACGGTTCAAGAATTAGCCTCAGAAACAGTGGGAAACAGTGCTTCTATACTAATTGCCAGGCGCTGAGACGAATGCCGCCAAGATCGAGCGTCTATGACTTACGGTTCAAGAATTAGCCTCAGAAACAGTGGTTCTGAACATGCTGCCAATAGCTCGCCTGGGAAACATCCAGAGAGGTCCAAGATTGTGTTTTTTAGACTGGCTGCCACGAGCTGAAACGAATGCAGCCAAGAGCGAGCGTCTGTGACTTACGGTTCAAGAGTTATTCACAGAAACATGGTTCTGAACTTTGCTGCCAGCCGCGAAAGCGAAAATAACCAAGATCGAGCGTCTAGGATTTACTTGTCAATAGCTCGCCTGGGAAACATCCAGAGAAGTCAAAGACCGTGCTTCTATACTAATTGCCAGGCGCTGAGACGAATGCCGCCAAGATCTAGCGTCTATGACTTACGGTTCAAGAATTAGCCTCAGAAACAGTGGGAAACAGTGCTTCTATACTAATTGCCAGGCGGTGAGACGAATGCCGCCAAGATCGAGCGTCTATGACACGGTTCAAGAATTAGCCTCAGAAACAGTGGTTCTGAACATGCTGCCAATAGCTCGTCTGGGAAACATCCAGAGAAGTCCAAGATTGTGTTTTTTAGACTGGCTGCCACGAGCTGAAACGAATGCAGCCAAGAGCGAGCGTCTGTGACTTACGGTTCAAGAGTTATTCACAGAAACATGGTTCTGAACTTTGCTGCCAGCCGCGAAAGCGAAAATAACCAAGATCGAGCGTCTAGGATTTACTTGTCAATAGCTCGCCTGGGAAACATCCAGAGAAGTCAAAGACAGTGCTTCTATACTAATTGCCAGGCGCTGAGACGAATGCCGCCACGATCTAGCGTCTATGACTTACGGTTCAAGAATTAGCCTCAGAAACAGTGGGAAACAGTGCTTCTATACTAATTGCCAGGCGCTGAGACGAATGCCGCCAAGATCGAGCGTCTAAGACTTACGGATCAAGAATTAGCCTCAGAAACAGTGGTTCTGAACATGCTGCCAATAGCTCGCCTGGGAAACATCCAGAGAAGTCCAAGATAGTGTTTTTTAGACTGGCTGCCACGAGCTGAAACGAATGCAGCCAAGAGCGAGCGTCTGTGACTTACGGTTCAAGAGTTATTCACAGAAACATGGTTCTGAACTTTGCTGCCAGCCGCGAAAGCGAAAATAACCAAGATCGAGCGTCTAGGATTTACTTGTCAATAGCTCGCCTGGGAAACATCCAGAGAAGTCAAAGACAGTGCTTCTATACTAATTGCCAGGCGCTGAGACGAATGCCGCCACGATCTAGCGTCTATGACTTACGGTTCAAGAATTAGCCTCAGAAACAGTGGGAAACAGTGCTTCTATACTAATTGCCAGGCGCTGAGACGAATGCCGCCAAGATCGAGCGTCTATGACTTACGGTTCAAGAATTAGCCTCAGAAACAGTGGTTCTGAACATGCTGCCAATAGCTCGCCTGGGAAACATCCAGAGAGGTCCAAGATTGTGTTTTTTAGACTGGCTGCCACGAGCTGAAACGAATGCAGCCAAGAGCGAGCGTCTGTGACTTACGGTTCAAGAGTTATTCACAGAAACATGGTTCTGAACTTTGCTGCCAGCCGCGAAAGCGAAAATAACCAAGATCGAGCGTCTAGGATTTACTTGTCAATAGCTCGCCTGGGAAACATCCAGAGAAGTCAAAGACCGTGCTTCTATACTAATTGCCAGGCGCTGAGACGAATGCGGCCAAGATCTAGCGTCTATGACTTACGGTTCAAGAATTAGCCTCAGAAACAGTGGGAAACAGTGCTTCTATACTAATTGCCAGGCGCTGAGACGAATGCCGCCAAGTGCGAGCGTCTATGACTTACGGTTCAAGAATTAGCCTCAGAAACAGTGGTTCTGAACATGCTGCCAATAGCTCGCCTGGGAAACATCCAGAGAAGTCCAAGATTGTGTTTTTTAGACTGGCTGCCACGAGCTGAAACGAATGCAGCCAAGAGCGAGCGTCTGTGACTTACGGTTCAAGAGTTATTCACAGAAACATGGTTCTGAACTTTGCTGCCAGCCGCGAAAGCGAAAATAACCAAGATCGAGCGTCTAGGATTTACTTGTCAATAGCTCGCCTGGGAAACATCCAGAGAAGTCAAAGACAGTGCTTCTATACTAATTGCCAGGCGCTGAGACGAATGCCGCCAAGATCTAGCGTCTATGACTTACGGTTCAAGAATTAGCCTCAGAAACAGTGGGAAACAGTGCTTCTATACTAATTGCCAGGCGCTGAGACGAATGCCGCCAAGATCGAGCGTCTATGACACGGTTCAAGAATTAGCCTCAGAAACAGTGGTTCTGAACATGCTGCCAATAGCTCGTCTGGGAAACATCCAGAGAAGTCCAAGATTGTGTTTTTTAGACTGGCTGCCACGAGCTGAAACGAATGCAGCCAAGAGCGAGCGTCTGTGACTTACGGTTCAAGAGTTATTCACAGAAACATGGTTCTGAACTTTGCTGCCAGCCGCGAAAGCGAAAATAACCAAGATCGAGCGTCTAGGATTTACTTGTCAATAGCTCGCCTGGGAAACATCCAGAGAAGTCAAAGACAGTGCTTCTATACTAATTGCCAGGCGCTGAGACGAATGCCGCCACGATCTAGCGTCTATGACTTACGGTTCAGGAATTAGCCTCAGAAACAGTGGGAAACAGTGCTTCTATACTAATTGCCAGGCGCTGAGACGAATGCCGCCAAGATCGAGCGTCTATGACTTACGGTTCAAGAATTAGCCTCAGAAACAGTGGTTCTGAACATGCTGCCAATAGCTCGCCTGGGAAACATCCAGAGAGGTCCAAGATTGTGTTTTTTAGACTGGCTGCCACGAGCTGAAACGAATGCAGCCAAGAGCGAGCGTCTGTGACTTACGGTTCAAGAGTTATTCACAGAAACATGGTTCTGAACTTTGCTGCCAGCCGCGAAAGCGAAAATAACCAAGATCGAGCGTCTAGGATTTACTTGTCAATAGCTCGCCTGGGAAACATCCAGAGAAGTCAAAGACCGTGCTTCTATACTAATTGCCAGGCGCTGAGACGAATGCCGCCAAGATCTAGCGTCTATGACTTACGGTTCAAGAATTAGCCTCAGAAACAGTGGGAAACAGTGCTTCTATACTAATTGCCAGGCGCTGAGACGAATGCCGCCAAGTGCGAGCTTCTATGACTTACGGTTCAAGAATTAGCCTCAGAAACAGTGGTTCTGAACATGCTGCCAATAGCTCGCCTGGGAAACATCCAGAGAAGTCCAAGATTGTGTTTTTTAGACTGGCTGCCACGAGCTGAAACGAATGCAGCCAAGAGCGAGCGTCTGTGACTTACGGTTCAAGAGTTATTCACAGAAACATGGTTCTGAACTTTGCTGCCAGCCGCGAAAGCGAAAATAACCAAGATCGAGCGTCTAGGATTTACTTGTCAATAGCTCGCCTGGGAAACATCCAGAGAAGTCAAAGACAGTGCTTCTATACTAATTGCCAGGCGCTGAGACGAATGCCGCCAAGATCTAGCGTCTATGACTTACGGTTCAAGAATTAGCCTCAGAAACAGTGGGAAACAGTGCTTCTATACTAATTGCCAGGCGCTGAGACGAATGCCGCCAAGATCGAGCGTCTATGACTTACGGTTCAAGAATTAGCCTAAGAAACAGTGGTTCTGAACATGCTGCCAATAGCTCGTCTGGGAAACATCCAGAGAAGTCCAAGATTGTGTTTTTTAGACTGGCTGCCACGAGCTGAAACGAATGCAGCCAAGAGCGAGCGTCTGTGACTTACGGTTCAAAAGTTATTCACAGAAACATGGTTCTGAACTTTGCTGCCAGCCGCGAAAGCGAAAATAACCAAGATCGAGCGTCTAGGATTTACTTGTCAAAAGCTCGCCTGGGAAACATCCAGAGAAGTCAAAGACAGTGCTTCTATACTAATTGCCAGGCGCTGAGACGAATGCCGCCAAGATCTAGCGTCTATGACTTACGGTTCAAGAATTAGCCTCAGAAACAGTGGGAAACAGTGCTTCTATACTAATTGCCAGGCGCTGAGACGAATGCCGCCAAGATCTAGCGTCTATGACTTACGGTTCAAGAATTAGCCTCAGAAACAGTGGGAAACAGTGCTTCTATACTAATTGCCAGGCGCTGAGACGAATGCCGCCAAGATCGAGCGTCTATGACTTACGGTTCAAGAATTAGCCTCAGAAACAGTGGTTCTGAACATGCTGCCAATAGCTCGCCTGGGAAACATCCAGAGAAGTCCAAGATAGTGTTTTTTAGACTGGCTGCCACGAGCTGAAACGAATGCAGCCAAGAGCGAGCGTCTGTGACTTACGGTTCAAGAGTTATTCACAGAAACATGGTTCTGAACTTTGCTGCCAGCCGCGAAAGCGAAAATAACCAAGATCGAGCTTCTAGGATTTACTTGTCAATAGCTCGCCTGGGAAACATCCAGAGAAGTCAAAGACAGTGCTTCTATACTAATTGCCAGGCGCTGAGACGAATGCCGCCACGATCTAGCGTCTATGACTTACGGTTCAAGAATTAGCCTCAGAAACAGTGGGAAACAGTGCTTCTATACTAATTGCCAGGCGCTGAGACGAATGCCGCCAAGATCGAGCGTCTATGACTTACGGTTCAAGAATTAGCCTCAGAAACAGTGGTTCTGAACATGCTGCCAATAGCTCGCCTGGGAAACATCCAGAGAGGTCCAAGATTGTGTTTTTTAGACTGGCTGCCACGAGCTGAAACGAATGCAGCCAAGAGCGAGCGTCTGTGACTTACGGTTCAAAAGTTATTCACAGAAACATGGTTCTGAACTTTGCTGCCAGCCGCGAAAGCGAAAATAACCAAGATCGAGCGTCTAGGATTTACTTGTCAATAGCTCGCCTGGGAAACATCCAGAGAAGTCAAAGACAGTGCTTCTATACTAATTGCCAGGTGCTAAGACGAATGCCGCCAAGATTGAGCGTCTATGACTTACGGTTCAAGAATTAGCCTCAGAAACAGTGGGAAACAGTGCTTCAATACTAATTGCCAGGCGCTGAGACGAATGCCGCCAAGATCGAGCGTCTATGACTTACGGTTCAAGAATTAGCCTCAGAAACAGTGGTTCTGAACATGCTGCCAATAGCTCGCCTGGGAAACATCCAGAGAAGTCCAAGATTGTGTTTTTTAGACTGGCTGCCACGAGCTGAAACGAATGCAGCCAAGAGCGAGCGTCTGTGACTTACGGTTCAAAAGTTATTCACAGAAACATGGTTCTGAACTTTGCTGCCAGCCGCGAAAGCGAAAATAACCAAGATCGAGCGTCTAGGATTTGCTTGTCAATAGCTCGCCTGGGAAACATCCATAGAAGTCAAATATTGTGCTTCTATACTAATTGCCAGGCGCTGAGACGAATGCCGCCAAGATCTAGCGTCTATGACTTACGGTTCAAGAATTAGCCTCAGAAACAGTGGGAAACAGTGCTTCTATACTAATTGGCAGGCGCTTAAACAAATGCCGCCAAGATCGAGCGTCTATGACTTACGGTTCAAGAATTAGCCTCAGAAACAGTGGTTCTGAACATGCTGCCAATAGCTCGTCTGGGAAACATCCAGAGAAGTCCAAGATTGTGTTTTTTAGACTGGCTGCCACGAGCTGAAACGAATGCAGCCAAGAGCGAGCGTCTGTGACTTACGGTTCAAGAGTTATTGACAGAAACATGGTTCTGAACTTTGCTGCCAGCCGCGAAAGCGAAAATAACCAAGATCGAGCGTCTAGGATTTACTTGTCAATAGCTCGCCTGGGAAACATCCAGAGAAGTCAAAGACAGTGCTTCTATACTAATTGCCAGGCGCTGAGACGAATGCCGCCAAGATCTAGCGTCTATGACTTACGGTTCAAGAATTAGCCTCAGAAACAGTGGGAAACAGTGCTTCTATACTAATTGCCAGGCGCTGAGACGAATGCCGCCAAGATCGAGCGTCTATGACTTACGGTTCAAGAATTAGCCTCAGAAACAGTCGTTCTGAACATGCTGCCAATAGCTCGCCTGGGAAACATCAAGAGAAGTCCAAGATAGTGTTTTTTAGACTGGCTGCCACGAGCTGAAACGAATGCAGCCAAGAGCGAGCGTCTGTGACTTACGGTTCAAAAGTTATTCACAGAAACATGGTTCTGAACTTTGCTGCCAGCCGCGAAAGCGAAAATAACCAAGATCGAGCGTCTAGGATTTACTTGTCAATAGCTCGCCTGGGAAACATCCAGAGAAGTCAAAGACAGTGCTTCTATACTAATTGCCAGGCGCTGAGACGAATGCCGCCAAGATCTAGCGTCTATGACTTACGGTTCAAGAATTAGCCTCAGAAACAGTGGGAAACAGTGCTTCTATACTAATTGCCAGGCGCTGAGACGAATGCCGCCAAGATCGAGCGTCTATGACACGGTTCAAGAATTAGCCTCAGAAACAGTGGTTCTGAACATGCTGCCAATAGCTCGTCTGGGAAACATCCAGAGAAGTCCAAGATTGTGTTTTTTAGACTGGCTGCCACGAGCTGAAACGAATGCAGCCAAGAGCGAGCGTCTGTGACTTACGGTTCAAGAGTTATTCACAGAAACATGGTTCTGAACTTTGCTGCCAGCCGCGAAAGCGAAAATAACCAAGATCGAGCGTCTAGGATTTACTTGTCAATAGCTCGCATGGGAAACATCCAGAGAAGTCAAAGACAGTGCTTCTATACTAATTGCCAGGCGCTGAGACGAATGCCGCCACGATCTAGCGTCTATGACTTACGGTTCAAGAATTAGCCTCAGAAACAGTGGGAAACAGTGCTTCTATACTAATTGCCAGGCGCTGAGACGAATGCCGCCAAGATCGAGCGTCTAAGACTTACGGATCAAGAATTAGCCTCAGAAACAGTGGTTCTGAACATGCTGCCAATAGCTCGCCTGGGAAACATCCAGAGAAGTCCAAGATAGTGTTTTTTAGACTGGCTGCCACGAGCTGAAACGAATGCAGCCAAGAGCGAGCGTCTGTGACTTACGGTTCAAGAGTTATTCACAGAAACATGGTTCTGAACTTTGCTGCCAGCCGCGAAAGCGAAAATAACCAAGATCGAGCGTCTAGGATTTACTTGTCAATAGCTCGCCTGGGAAACATCCAGAGAAGTCAAAGACAGTGCTTCTATACTAATTGCCAGGCGCTGAGACGAATGCCGCCACGATCTAGCGTCTATGACTTACGGTTCAAGAATTAGCCTCAGAAACAGTGGGAAACAGTGCTTCTATACTAATTGCCAGGCGCTGAGACGAATGCCGCCAAGATCGAGCGTCTATGACTTACGGTTCAAGAATTAGCCTCAGAAACAGTGGTTCTGAACATGCTGCCAATAGCTCGCCTGGGAAACATCCAGAGAGGTCCAAGATTGTGTTTTTTAGACTGGCTGCCACGAGCTGAAACGAATGCAGCCAAGAGCGAGCATCTGTGACTTACGGTTCAAGAGTTATTCACAGAAACATGGTTCTGAACTTTGCTGCCAGCCGCGAAAGCGAAAATAACCAAGATCGAGCGTCTAGGATTTACTTGTCAATAGCTCGCCTGGGAAACATCCAGAGAAGTCAAAGACCGTGCTTCTATACTAATTGCCAGGCGCTGAGACGAATGCCGACAAGATCTAGCGTCTATGACTTACGGTTCAAGAATTAGCCTCAGAAACAGTGGGAAACAGTGCTTCTATACTAATTGCCAGGCGCTGAGACGAATGCCGCCAAGTGCGAGCGTCTATGACTTACGGTTCAAGAATTAGCCTCAGAAACAGTGGTTCTGAACATGCTGCCAATAGCTCGCCTGGGAAACATCCAGAGAAGTCCAAGATTGTGTTTTTTAGACTGGCTGCCACGAGCTGAAACGAATGCAGCCAAGAGCGAGCGTCTGTGACTTACGGTTCAAGAGTTATTCACAGAAACATGGTTCTGAACTTTGCTGCCAGCCGCGAAAGCGAAAATAACCAAGATCGAGCGTCTAAGATTTACTTGTCAATAGCTCGCCTGGGAAACATCCAGAGAAGTCAAAGACAGTGCTTCTATACTAATTGCCAGGCGCTGAGACGAATGCCGCCAAGATCTAGCGTCTATGACTTACGGTTCAAGAATTAGCCTCAGAAACAGTGGGAAACAGTGCTTCTATACTAATTGCCAGGCGCTGAGACGAATGCCGCCAAGATCTAGCGTCTATGACTTACGGTTCAAGAATTAGCCTCAGAAACAGTGGGAAACAGTGCTTCTATACTAATTGCCAGGCGCTGAGACGAATGCCGCCAAGATCGAGCATCTATGACTTACGGTTCAAGAATTAGCCTCAGAAACAGTGGTTCTGAACATGCTGCCAATAGCTCGCCTGGGAAACATCCAGAGAAGTCCAAGATTGTGTTTTTTAGACAGGCTGCCACGAGCTGAAACGAATGCAGCCAAGAGCGAGCGTCTGTGACTTACGGTTCAAAAGTTATTCACAGAAACATGGTTCTGAACTTTGCTGCCAGCCGCGAAAGCGAAAATAACCAAGATCGAGCGTCTAGGATTTACTTGTCAATAGCTCGCCTGGGAAACATCCAGAGAAGTCAAAGACAGGGCTTCTATACTAATTGCCAGGCGCTGAGACGAATGCCGCCAAGATCTAGCGTCTATGACTTACGGTTCAAGAATTAGCCTCAGAAACAGTGGGAAACAGTGCTTCTATACTAATTGCCAGGCGCTGAGACGAATGCCGCCAAGATCGAGCGTCTATGACTTACGGTTCAAGAATTAGCCTCAGAAACAGTGGTTCTGAACATGCTGCCAATAGCTCGCCTGGGAAACATCCAGAGAAGTCCAAGATTGTGTTTTTTTAGACTGGCTGCCACGAGCTGAAACGAATGCAGCCAAGAGCGAGCGTCTGTGACTTACGGTTCAAAAGTTATTCACAGAAACATGGTACTGAACTTTGCTGCCAGCCGCGAAAGCGAAAATAACCAAGATCGAGCGTCTAGGATTTACTTGTCAATAGCTCGCCTGGGAAACATCCAGAGAAGTCAAATACAGTGCTTCTATACTAATTGCCAGGCGCTGAGACGAATGCCGCCAAGATCTAGCGTCTATGACTTACGGTTCAAGAATTAGCCTCAGAAACAGTGGGAAACAGTGCTTCTATACTAATTGCCAGGCGCTGAGACGAATGCCGCCAAGATCCAGCGTCTATGACTTACGGTTCAAGAATTAGCCTCAGAAACAGTGGTTCTGAACATGCTGCCAATAGCTCGCCTGGGAAACATCCAGAGAAGTCCACGATTGTGTTTTTTAGACTGGCTGCCACGAGCTGAAACGAATGCAGCCAAGAGCGAGCGTCTGTGACTTACGGTTCAAAAGTTATTCACAGAAACATGGTTCTGAACTTTGCTGCCAGCCGCGAAAGCGAAAATAACCAAGATCGAGCGTCTAGTATTTACTTGTCAATAGCTCGCCTGGGAAACATCCAGAGAAGTCAAATACAGTGCTTCTATACTAATTGCCAGGCGCTGAGACGAATGCCGCCAAGATCTAGCGTCTATGACTTACGGTTCAAGAATTAGCCTCAGAAACAGTGGGAAACAGTGCTTCTATACTAATTACCAGGCGCTGAGACGAATGCCGCCAAGATCGAGCGTCTATGACTTACGGTTCAAGAATTAGCCTCAGAAACAGTGGTTCTGAACATGCTGCCAATAGCTCGCCTGGGAAACATCCAGAGAAGTCCAAGATTGTGTTTTTTAGACTGGCTGCCACGAGCTGAAACGAATGCAGCCAAGAGCGAGCGTCTGTGACTTACGGTTCAAGAGTTATTCACAGAAACATGGTTCTGAACTTTGCTGCCAGCCGCGAAAGCGAAAATAACCAAGATCGAGCGTCTAGGATTTACTTGTCAATAGCTCGCCTGGGAAACATCCAGAGAAGTCAAAGACAGTGCTTCTATGCTAATTGCCAGGCGCTGAGACGAATGCCGCCAAGATCTAGCGTCTATGACTTACGGTTCAAGAATTAGCCTCAGAAACAGTGGGAAACAGTGCTTCTATACTAATTGCCAGGCGCTGAGACGAATGCCGCCAAGATCGAGCGTCTATGACACGGTTCAAGAATTAGCCTCAGAAACAGTGGTTCTGAACATGCTGCCAATAGCTCGCCTGGGAAACATCCAGAGAAGTCCAAGATAGTGTTTTTTAGACTGGCTGCCACGAGCTGAAACGAATGCAGCCAAGAGCGAGCGTCTGTGACTTACGGTTCAAGAGTTATTCACAGAAACATGGTTCTGAACTTTGCTGCCAGCCGCGAAAGCGAAAATAACCAAGATCGAGCGTCTAGGATTTACTTGTCAATAGCTCGCCTGGGAAACATCCAGAGAAGTCAAAGACAGTGCTTCTATACTAATTGCCAGGCGCTGAGACGAATGCCGCCACGATCTAGCGTCTATGACTTACGGTTCAAGAATTAGCCTCAGAAACAGTGGGAAACAGTGCTTCTATACTAATTGCCAGGCGCTGAGACGAATGCCGCCAAGATCGAGCGTCTATGACTTACGGTTCAAGAATTAGCCTCAGAAACAGTGGTTCTGAACATGCTGCCAATAGCTCGCCTGGGAAACATCCAGAGAGGTCCAAGATTGTGTTTTTTAGACTGGCTGCCACGAGCTGAAACGAATGCAGCCAAGAGCGAGCGTCTGTGACTTACGGTTCAAGAGTTATTCACAGAAACATGGTTCTGAACTTTGCTGCCAGCCGTGAAAGCGAAAATAACCAAGATCGAGCGTCTAGGATTTACTTGTCAATAGCTCGCCTGGGAAACATCCAGAGAAGTCAAAGACCGTGCTTCTATACTAATTGCCAGGCGCTGAGACGAATGCCGCCAAGATCTAGCGTCTATGACTTACGGTTCAAGAATTAGCCTCAGAAACAGTGGGAAACAGTGCTTCTATACTAATTGCCAGGCGCTGAGACGAATGCCGCCAAGTGCGAGCGTCTATGACTTACGGTTCAAGAATTAGCCTCAGAAACAGTGGTTCTGAACATGCTGCCAATAGCTCGCCTGGGAAACATCCAGAGAAGTCCAAGATTGTGTTTTTTAGACTGGCTGCCACGAGCTGAAACGAATGCAGCCAAGAGCGAGCGTCTGTGACTTACGGTTCAAGAGTTATTCACAGAAACATGGTTCTGAACTTTGCTGCCAGCCGCGAAAGCGAAAATAACCAAGATCGAGCGTCTAGGATTTACTTGTCAATAGCTCGCCTGGGAAACATCCAGAGAAGTCAAAGACAGTGCTTCTATACTAATTGCCAGGCGCTGAGACGAATGCCGCCAAGATCTAGCGTCTATGACTTACGGTTCAAGAATTAGCCTCAGAAACAGTGGGAAACAGTGCTTCTATACTAATTGCCAGGCGCTGAGACGAATGCCGCCAAGATCGAGCGTCTATGACTTACGGTTCAAGAATTAGCCTCAGAAACAGTGGTTCTGAACATGCTGCCAATAGCTCGCCTGGGAAACATCCAGAGAAGTCCAAGATTGTGTTTTTTAGACAGGCTGCCACGAGCTGAAACGAATGCAGCCAAGAGCGAGCGTCTGTGACTTACGGTTCAAAAGTTATTCACAGAAACATGGTTCTGAACTTTGCTGCCAGCCGCGAAAGCGAAAATAACCAAGATCGAGCGTCTAGGATTTACTTGTCAATAGCTCGCCTGGGAAACATCCAGAGAAGTCAAAGACAGTGCTTCTATACTAATTGCCAGGCGCTGAGACGAATGCCGCCAAGATCTAGCGTCTATGACTTACGGTTCAAGAATTAGCCTCAGAAACAGTGGGAAACAGTGCTTCTATACTAATTGCCAGGCGCTGAGACGAATGCCTCCAAGATCGAGCGTCTATGACTTACGGTTCAAGAATTAGCCTCAGAAACAGTGGTTCTGAACATGCTGCCAATAGCTCGCCTGGGAAACATCCAGAGAAGTCCAAGATTGTGTTTTTTAGACTGGCTGCCACGAGCTGAAACGAATGCAGCCAAGAGCGAGCGTCTGTGACTTAGGGTTCAAGAGTTATTCACAGAAACATGGTTCTGAACTTTGCTGCCAGCCGCGAAAGCGAAAATAACCAAGATCGAGCGTCTAGGATTTACTTGTCAATAGCTCGCCTGGGAAACATCCAGAGAAGTCAAAGACAGTGCTTCTATACTAATTGCCAGGCGCTGAGACGAATGCCGCCAAGATCTAGCGTCTATGACTTACGGTTCAAGAATTAGCCTCAGAAACAGTGGGAAGCAGTGCTTCTATACTAATTGCCAGGCGCTGAGACGAATGCCGCCAAGATCGAGCGTCTATGACTTACGGTTCAAGAATTAGCCTCAGAAACAGTGGTTCTGAACATGCTGCCAATAGCTCGCCTGGGAAACATCCAGAGAAGTCCAAGATTGTGTTTTTTAGACTGGCTGCCACGAGCTGAAACGAATGCAGCCAAGAGCGAGCGTCTGTGACTTACGGTTCAAGAGTTATTCACAGAAACATGGTTCTGAACTTTGCTGCCAGCCGCGAAAGCGAAAATAACCAAGATCGAGCGTCTAGGATTTACTTGTCAATAGCTCGCCTGGGAAACATCCAGAGAAGTCAAAGACAGTGCTTCTATACTAATTGCCAGGCGCTGAGACGAATGCCGCCAAGATCTAGCGTCTATGAGTTACGGTTCAAGAATTAGCCTCAGAAACAGTGGGAAACAGTGCTTCTATACTAATTGCCAGGCGCTGAGACGAATGCCGCCAAGATCGAGCGTCTATGACTTACGGTTCAAGAATTAGCCTCAGAAACAGTGGTTCTGAACATGCTGCCAATAGCTCGCCTGAGAAACATCCAGAGAAGTCCAAGATTGTGTTTTTTAGACTGGCTGCCACGAGCTGAAACGAATGCAGCCAAGAGCGAGCGTCTGTGACTTACGGTTCAAAAGTTATTCACAGAAACATGGTTCTGAACTTTGCTGCCAGCCGCGAAAGCGAAAATAACCAAGATCGAGCGTCTAGGATTTACTTGTCAATAGCTCGCCTGGGAAACATCCAGAGAAGTCAAAGACAGTGCTTCTATACTAATTGCCAGGTGCTGAGACGAATGCCGCCAAGATCTAGCGTCTATGACTTACGGTTCAAGAATTAGCCTCAGAAACAGTGGGAAACAGTGCTTCTATACTAATTGCCAGGCGCTGAGACGAATGCCGCCAAGATCGAGCGTCTATGACTTACGGTTCAAGATTTAGCCTCAGAAACAGTGGTTCTGAACATGCTGCCAATAGCTCGCCTGGGAAACATCCAGAGAAGTCCAAGATTGTGTTTTTTAGACTGGCTGCCACGAGCTGAAACGAATGCAGCCAAGAGCGAGCGTCTGTGACTTACGGTTCAAGAGTTATTCACAGAAACATGGTTCTGAACTTTGCTGCCAGCCGCGAAAGCGAAAATAACCAAGATCGAGCGTCTAGGATTTACTTGTCAATAGCTCGCCTGGGAAACATCCAGAGAAGTCAAAGACAGTGCTTCTATACTAATTGCCAGGTGCTGAGACGAATGCCGCCAAGATCTAGCGTCTATGACTTACGGTTCAAGAATTAGCCTCAGAAACAGTGGGAAACAGTGCTTCTATACTAATTGCCAGGCGCTGAGACGAATGCCGCCAAGATCGAGCGTCTATGACTTACGGTTCAAGATTTAGCCTCAGAAACAGTGGTTCTGAACATGCTGCCAATAGCTCGCCTGGGAAACATCCAGAGAAGTCCAAGATTGTGTTTTTTAGACTGGCTGCCACGAGCTGAAACGAATGCAGCCAAGAGCGAGCGTCTGTGACTTACGGTTCAAGAGTTATTCACAGAAACATGGTTCTGAACTTTGCTGCCAGCCGCGAAAGCGAAAATAACCAAGATCGAGCGTCTAGGATTTACTTGTCAATAGCTCGCCTGGGAAACATCCAGAGAAGTCAAAGACAGTGCTTCTATACTAATTGCCAGGCGCTGAGACGAATGCCGCCAAGATCTAGCGTCTATGAGTTACGGTTCAAGAATTAGCCTCAGAAACAGTGGGAAACAGTGCTTCTATACTAATTGCCAGGCGCTGAGACGAATGTCGCCAAGATCGAGCGTCTATGACTTACGGTTCAAGAATTAGCCTCAGAAACAGTGGTTCTGAACATGCTGCCAATAGCTCGCCTGGGAAACATCCAGGGAAGTCCAAGATTGTGTTTTTTAGACTGGCTGCCACGAGCTGAAACGAATGCAGCCAAGAGCGAGCGTCTGTGACTTACGGTTCAAGAGTTATTCACAGAAACATGGTTCTGAACTTTGCTGCCAGCCGCGAAAGCGAAAATAACCAAGATCGAGCGTCTAGGATTTACTTGTCAATAGCTCGCCTGGGAAACATCCAGAGAAGTCAAAGACAGTGCTTCTATACTAATTGCCAGGCGCTGAGACGAATGCCGCCAAGATCTAGCGTCTATGAGTTACGGTTCAAGAATTAGCCTCAGAAACAGTGGGAAACAGTGCTTCTATACTAATTGCCAGGCGCTGAGACGAATGCCGCCAAGATCGAGCGTCTATGACTTACGGTTCAAGAATTAGCCTCAGAAACAGTGGTTCTGAACATGCTGCCAATAGCTCGCCTGAGAAACATCCAGAGAAGTCCAAGATTGTGTTTTTTAGACTGGCTGCCACGAGCTGAAACGAATGCAGCCAAGAGCGAGCGTCTGTGACTTACGGTTCAAAAGTTATTCACAGAAACATGGTTCTGAACTTTGCTGCCAGCCGCGAAAGCGAAAATAACCAAGATCGAGCGTCTAGGATTTACTTGTCAATAGCTCGCCTGGGAAACATCCAGAGAAGTCAAAGACAGTGCTTCTATACTAATTGCCAGGTGCTGAGACGAATGCCGCCAAGATCTAGCGTCTATGACTTACGGTTCAAGAATTAGCCTCAGAAACAGTGGGAAACAGTGCTTCTATACTAATTGCCAGGCGCTGAGACGAATGCCGCCAAGATCGAGCGTCTATGACTTACGGTTCAAGATTTAGCCTCAGAAACAGTGGTTCTGAACATGCTGCCAATAGCTCGCCTGGGAAACATCCAGAGAAGTCCAAGATTGTGTTTTTTAGACTGGCTGCCACGAGCTGAAACGAATGCAGCCAAGAGCGAGCGTCTGTGACTTACGGTTCAAGAGTTATTCACAGAAACATGGTTCTGAACTTTGCTGCCAGCCGCGAAAGCGAAAATAACCAAGATCGAGCGTCTAGGATTTACTTGTCAATAGCTCGCCTGGGAAACATCCAGAGAAGTCAAAGACAGTGCTTCTATACTAATTGCCAGGTGCTGAGACGAATGCCGCCAAGATCTAGCGTCTATGACTTACGGTTCAAGAATTAGCCTCAGAAACAGTGGGAAACAGTGCTTCTATACTAATTGCCAGGCGCTGAGACGAATGCCGCCAAGATCGAGCGTCTATGACTTACGGTTCAAGATTTAGCCTCAGAAACAGTGGTTCTGAACATGCTGCCAATAGCTCGCCTGGGAAACATCCAGAGAAGTCCAAGATTGTGTTTTTTAGACTGGCTGCCACGAGCTGAAACGAATGCAGCCAAGAGCGAGCGTCTGTGACTTACGGTTCAAGAGTTATTCACAGAAACATGGTTCTGAACTTTGCTGCCAGCCGCGAAAGCGAAAATAACCAAGATCGAGCGTCTAGGATTTACTTGTCAATAGCTCGCCTGGGAAACATCCAGAGAAGTCAAAGACAGTGCTTCTATACTAATTGCCAGGCGCTGAGACGAATGCCGCCAAGATCTAGCGTCTATGAGTTACGGTTCAAGAATTAGCCTCAGAAACAGTGGGAAACAGTGCTTCTATACTAATTGCCAGGCGCTGAGACGAATGTCGCCAAGATCGAGCGTCTATGACTTACGGTTCAAGAATTAGCCTCAGAAACAGTGGTTCTGAACATGCTGCCAATAGCTCGCCTGGGAAACATCCAGGGAAGTCCAAGATTGTGTTTTTTAGACTGGCTGCCACGAGCTGAAACGAATGCAGCCAAGAGCGAGCGTCTGTGACTTACGGTTCAAGAGTTATTCACAGAAACATGGTTCTGAACTTTGCTGCCAGCCGCGAAAGCGAAAATAACCAAGATCGAGCGTCTAGGATTTACTTGTCAATAGCTCGCCTGGGAAACATCCAGAGAAGTCAAAGACAGTGCTTCTATACTAATTGCCAGGCGCTGAGACGAATGCCGCCAAGATCTAGCGTCTATGACTTACGGTTCAAGAATTAGCCTCAGAAACAGTGGGAAACAGTGCTTCTATACTAATTGCCAGGCGCTGAGACGAATGCCGCCAAGATCGAGCGTCTATGACTTACGGTTCAAGAATTAGCCTCAGAAACAGTGGTTCTGAACATGCTGCCAATAGCTCGCCTGGGAAACATCCAGAGAAGTCCAAGATTGTGTTTTTTAGACTGGCTGCCACGAGCTGAAACGAATGCAGCCAAGAGCGAGCGTCTGTGACTTACGGTTCAAGAGTTATTCACAGAAACATGGTTCTGAACTTTGCTGCCAGCCGCGAAAGCGAAAATAACCAAGATCGAGCGTCTAGGATTTACTTGTCAATAGCTCGCCTGGGAAACATCCAGAGAAGTCAAAGACAGTGCTTCTATACTAATTGCCAGGCGCTGAGACGAATGCCGCCAAGATCTAGCGTCTATGACTTACGGTTCAAGAATTAGCCTCAGAAACAGTGGGAAACAGTGCTTCTATACTAATTGCCAGGCGCTGAGACGAATGCCGCCAAGATCGAGCGTCTATGACTTACGGTTCAAGAATTAGCCTCAGAAACAGTGGTTCTGAACATGCTGCCAATAGCTCGCCTGGGAAACATCCAGAGAAGTCCAAGATTGTGTTTTTTAGACTGGCTGCCACGAGCTGAAACGAATGCAGCCAAGAGCGAGCGTCTGTGACTTACGGTTCAAGAGTTATTCACAGAAACATGGTTCTGAACTTTGCTGCCAGCCGCGAAAGCGAAAATAACCAAGATCGAGCGTCTAGGATTTACTTGTCAATAGCTCGCCTGGGAAACATCCAGAGAAGTCAAAGACAGTGCTTCTATACTAATTGCCAGGCGCTGAGACGAATGCCGCCAAGATCTAGCGTCTATGACTTACGGTTCAAGAATTAGCCTCAGAAACAGTGGGAAACAGTGCTTCTATACTAATTGCCAGGCGCTGAGACGAATGCCGCCAAGATCGAGCGTCTATGACACGGTTCAAGAATTAGCCTCAGAAACAGTGGTTCTGAACATGCTGTCAATAGCTCGTCTGGGAAACATCCAGAGAAGTCCAAGATTGTGTTTTTTAGACTGGCTGCCACGAGCTGAAACGAATGCAGCCAAGAGCGAGCGTCTGTGACTTACGGTTCAAGAGTTATTCACAGAAACATGGTTCTGAACTTTGCTGCCAGCCGCGAAAGCGAAAATAACCAAGATCGAGCGTCTAGGATTTACTTGTCAATAGCTCGCCTGGGAAACATCCAGAGAAGTCAAAGACCGTGCTTCTATACTAATTGCCAGGCGCTGAGACGAATGCCGCCAAGATCTAGCGTCTATGACTTACGGTTCAAGAATTAGCCTCAGAAACAGTGGGAAACAGTGCTTCTATACTAATTGCCAGGCGCTGAGACGAATGCCGCCAAGATCGAGCGTCTATGACACGGTTCAAGAATTAGCCTCAGAAACAGTGGTTCTGAACATGCTGCCAATAGCTCGTCTGGGAAACATCCAGAGAAGTCCAAGATTGTGTTTTTTAGACTGGCTGCCACGAGCTGAAACGAATGCAGCCAAGAGCGAGCGTCTGTGACTTACGGTTCAAGAGTTATTCACAGAAACATGGTTCTGAACTTTGCTGCCAGCCGCGAAATCGAAAATAACCAAGATCGAGCGTCTAGGATTTACTTGTCAATAGCTCGCATGGGAAACATCCAGAGAAGTCAAAGACAGTGCTTCTATACTAATTGCCAGGCGCTGAGACGAATGCCGCCACGATCTAGCGTCTATGACTTACGGTTCAAGAATTAGCCTCAGAAACAGTGGGAAACAGTGCTTCTATACTAATTGCCAGGCGCTGAGACGAATGCCGCCAAGATCGAGCGTCTAAGACTTACGGATCAAGAATTAGCCTCAGAAACAGTGGTTCTGAACATGCTGCCAATAGCTCGCCTGGGAAACATCCAGAGAAGTCCAAGATAGTGTTTTTTAGACTGGCTGCCACGAGCTGAAACGAATGCAGCCAAGAGCGAGCGTCTGTGACTTACGGTTCAAGAGTTATTCACAGAAACATGGTTCTGAACTTTGCTGCCAGCCGCGAAAGCGAAAATAACCAAGATCGAGCGTCTAGGATTTACTTGTCAATAGCTCGCCTGGGAAACATCCAGAGAAGTCAAAGACAGTGCTTCTATACTAATTGCCAGGCGCTGAGACGAATGCCGCCACGATCTAGCGTCTATGACTTACGGTTCAAGAATTAGCCTCAGAAACAGTGGGAAACAGTGCTTCTATACTAATTGCCAGGCGCTGAGACGAATGCCGCCAAGATCGAGCGTCTATGACTTACGGTTCAAGAATTAGCCTCAGAAACAGTGGTTCTGAACATGCTGCCAATAGCTCGCCTGGGAAACATCCAGAGAGGTCCAAGATTGTGTTTTTTAGACTGGCTGCCACGAGCTGAAACGAATGCAGCCAAGAGCGAGCGTCTGTGACTTACGGTTCAAGAGTTATTCACAGAAACATGGTTCTGAACTTTGCTGCCAGCCGCGAAAGCGAAAATAACCAAGATCGAGCGTCTAGGATTTACTTGTCAATAGCTCGCCTGGGAAACATCCAGAGAAGTCAAAGACAGTGCTTCTATACTAATTGCCAGGCGCTGAGACGAATGCCGCCAAGATCTAGCGTCTATGACTTACGGTTCAAGAATTAGCCTCAGAAACAGTGGGAAACAGTGCTTCTATACTAATTGCCAGGCGCTGAGACGAATGCCGCCAAGATCGAGCGTCTATGACACGGTTCAAGAATTAGCCTCAGAAACAGTGGTTCTGAACATGCTGCCAATAGCTCGTCTGGGAAACATCCAGAGAAGTCCAAGATTGTGTTTTTTAGACTGGCTGCCACGAGCTGAAACGAATGCAGCCAAGAGCGAGCGTCTGTGACTTACGGTTCAAGAGTTATTCACAGAAACATGGTTCTGAACTTTGCTGCCAGCCGCGAAAGCGAAAATAACCAAGATCGAGCGTCTAGGATTTACTTGTCAATAGCTCGCCTGGGAAACATCCAGAGAAGTCAAAGACAGTGCTTCTATACTAATTGCCAGGCGCTGAGACGAATGCCGCCACGATCTAGCGTCTATGACTTACGGTTCAAGAATTAGCCTCAGAAACAGTGGGAAACAGTGCTTCTATACTAATTGCCAGGCGCTGAGACGAATGCCGCCAAGATCGAGCGTCTAAGACTTACGGATCAAGAATTAGCCTCAGAAACAGTGGTTCTGAACATGCTGCCAATAGCTCGCCTGGGAAACATCCAGAGAAGTCCAAGATAGTGTTTTTTAGACTGGCTGCCACGAGCTGAAACGAATGCAGCCAAGAGCGAGCGTCTGTGACTTACGGTTCAAGAGTTATTCACAGAAACATGGTTCTGAACTTTGCTGCCAGCCGCGAAATCGAAAATAACCAAGATCGAGCGTCTAGGATTTACTTGTCAATAGCTCGCATGGGAAACATCCAGAGAAGTCAAAGACAGTGCTTCTATACTAATTGCCAGGCGCTGAGACGAATGCCGCCACGATCTAGCGTCTATGACTTACGGTTCAAGAATTAGCCTCAGAAACAGTGGGAAACAGTGCTTCTATACTAATTGCCAGGCGCTGAGACGAATGCCGCCAAGATCGAGCGTCTAAGACTTACGGATCAAGAATTAGCCTCAGAAACAGTGGTTCTGAACATGCTGCCAATAGCTCGCCTGGGAAACATCCAGAGAAGTCCAAGATAGTGTTTTTTAGACTGGCTGCCACGAGCTGAAACGAATGCAGCCAAGAGCGAGCGTCTGTGACTTACGGTTCAAGAGTTATTCACAGAAACATGGTTCTGAACTTTGCTGCCAGCCGCGAAAGCGAAAATAACCAAGATCGAGCGTCTAGGATTTACTTGTCAATAGCTCGCCTGGGAAACATCCAGAGAAGTCAAAGACAGTGCTTCTATACTAATTGCCAGGCGCTGAGACGAATGCCGCCACGATCTAGCGTCTATGACTTACGGTTCAAGAATTAGCCTCAGAAACAGTAGGAAACAGTGCTTCTATACTAATTGCCAGGCGCTGAGACGAATGCCGCCAAGATCGAGCGTCTATGACTTACGGTTCAAGAATTAGCCTCAGAAACAGTGGTTCTGAACATGCTTCCAATAGCTCGCCTGGGAAACATCCAGAGAGGTCCAAGATTGTGTTTTTTAGACTGGCTGCCACGAGCTGAAACGAATGCAGCCAAGAGCGAGCGTCTGTGACTTACGGTTCAAGAGTTATTCACAGAAACATGGTTCTGAACTTTGCTGCCAGCCGCGAAAGCGAAAATAACCAAGATCGAGCGTCTAGGATTTACTTGTCAATAGCTCGCCTGGGAAACATCCAGAGAAGTCAAAGACAGTGCTTCTATACTAATTGCCAGGCGCTGAGACGAATGCCGCCAAGATCTAGCGTCTATGACTTACGGTTCAAGAATTAGCCTCAGAAACAGTGGGAAACAGTGCTTCTATACTAATTGCCAGGCGCTGAGACGAATGCCGCCAAGATCGAGCGTCTATGACACGGTTCAAGAATTAGCCTCAGAAACAGTGGTTCTGAACATGCTGCCAATAGCTCGTCTGGGAAACATCCAGAGAAGTCCAAGATTGTGTTTTTTAGACTGGCTGCCACGAGCTGAAACGAATGCAGCCAAGAGCGAGCGTCTGTGACTTACGGTTCAAGAGTTATTCACAGAAACATGGTTCTGAACTTTGCTGCCAGCCGCGAAAGCGAAAATAACCAAGATCGAGCGTCTAGGATTTACTTGTCAATAGCTCGCCTGGGAAACATCCAGAGAAGTCAAAGACAGTGCTTCTATACTAATTGCCAGGCGCTGAGACGAATGCCGCCACGATCTAGCGTCTATGACTTACGGTTCAAGAATTAGCCTCAGAAACAGTGGGAAACAGTGCTTCTATACTAATTGCCAGGCGCTGAGACGAATGCCGCCAAGATCGAGCGTCTAAGACTTACGGATCAAGAATTAGCCTCAGAAACAGTGGTTCTGAACATGCTGCCAATAGCTCGCCTGGGAAACATCCAGAGAAGTCCAAGATAGTGTTTTTTAGACTGGCTGCCACGAGCTGAAACGAATGCAACCAAGAGCGAGCGTCTGTGACTTACGGTTCAAGAGTTATTCACAGAAACATGGTTCTGAACTTTGCTGCCAGCCGCGAAAGCGAAAATAACCAAGATCGAGCGTCTAGGATTTACTTGTCAATAGCTCGCCTGGGAAACATCCAGAGAAGTCAAAGACAGTGCTTCTATACTAATTGCCAGGCGCTGAGACGAATGCCGCCACGATCTAGCGTCTATGACTTACGGTTCAAGAATTAGCCTCAGAAACAGTGGGAAACAGTGCTTCTATACTAATTGCCAGGCGCTGAGACGAATGCCGCCAAGATCGAGCGTCTATGACTTACGGTTCAAGAATTAGCCTCAGAAACAGTGGTTCTGAACATGCTGCCAATAGCTCGCCTGGGAAACATCCAGAGAGGTCCAAGATTGTGTTTTTTAGACTGGCTGCCACGAGCTGAAACGAATGCAGCCAAGAGCGAGCGTCTGTGACTTACGGTTCAAGAGTTATTCACAGAAACATGGTTCTGAACTTTGCTGCCAGCCGCGAAAGCGAAAATAACCAAGATCGAGCGTCTAGGATTTACTTGTCAATAGCTCGCCTGGGAAACATCCAGAGAAGTCAAAGACCGTGCTTCTATACTAATTGCCAGGCGCTGAGACGAATGCCGCCAAGATCTAGCGTCTATGACTTACGGTTCAAGAATTAGCCTCAGAAACAGTGGGAAACAGTGCTTCTATACTAATTGCCAGGCGGTGAGACGAATGCCGCCAAGATCGAGCGTCTATGACACGGTTCAAGAATTAGCCTCAGAAACAGTGGTTCTGAACATGCTGCCAATAGCTCGTCTGGGAAACATCCAGAGAAGTCCAAGATTGTGTTTTTTAGACTGGCTGCCACGAGCTGAAACGAATGCAGCCAAGAGCGAGCGTCTGTGACTTACGGTTCAAGAGTTATTCACAGAAACATGGTTCTGAACTTTGCTGCCAGCCGCGAAAGCGAAAATAACCAAGATCGAGCGTCTAGGATTTACTTGTCAATAGCTCGCCTGGGAAACATCCAGAGAAGTCAAAGACAGTGCTTCTATACTAATTGCCAGGCGCTGAGACGAATGCCGCCACGATCTAGCGTCTATGACTTACGGTTCAAGAATTAGCCTCAGAAACAGTGGGAAACAGTGCTTCTATACTAATTGCCAGGCGCTGAGACGAATGCCGCCAAGATCGAGCGTCTAAGACTTACGGATCAAGAATTAGCCTCAGAAACAGTGGTTCTGAACATGCTGCCAATAGCTCGCCTGGGAAACATCCAGAGAAGTCCAAGATAGTGTTTTTTAGACTGGCTGCCACGAGCTGAAACGAATGCAGCCAAGAGCGAGCGTCTGTGACTTACGGTTCAAGAGTTATTCACAGAAACATGGTTCTGAACTTTGCTGCCAGCCGCGAAAGCGAAAATAACCAAGATCGAGCGTCTAGGATTTACTTGTCAATAGCTCGCCTGGGAAACATCCAGAGAAGTCAAAGACAGTGCTTCTATACTAATTGCCAGGCGCTGAGACGAATGCCGCCACGATCTAGCGTCTATGACTTACGGTTCAAGAATTAGCCTCAGAAACAGTGGGAAACAGTGCTTCTATACTAATTGCCAGGCGCTGAGACGAATGCCGCCAAGATCGAGCGTCTATGACTTACGGTTCAAGAATTAGCCTCAGAAACAGTGGTTCTGAACATGCTGCCAATAGCTCGCCTGGGAAACATCCAGAGAGGTCCAAGATTGTGTTTTTTAGACTGGCTGCCACGAGCTGAAACGAATGCAGCCAAGAGCGAGCGTCTGTGACTTACGGTTCAAGAGTTATTCACAGAAACATGGTTCTGAACTTTGCTGCCAGCCGCGAAAGCGAAAATAACCAAGATCGAGCGTCTAGGATTTACTTGTCAATAGCTCGCCTGGGAAACATCCAGAGAAGTCAAAGACCGTGCTTCTATACTAATTGCCAGGCGCTGAGACGAATGCGGCCAAGATCTAGCGTCTATGACTTACGGTTCAAGAATTAGCCTCAGAAACAGTGGGAAACAGTGCTTCTATACTAATTGCCAGGCGCTGAGACGAATGCCGCCAAGTGCGAGCGTCTATGACTTACGGTTCAAGAATTAGCCTCAGAAACAGTGGTTCTGAACATGCTGCCAATAGCTCGCCTGGGAAACATCCAGAGAAGTCCAAGATTGTGTTTTTTAGACTGGCTGCCACGAGCTGAAACGAATGCAGCCAAGAGCGAGCGTCTGTGACTTACGGTTCAAGAGTTATTCACAGAAACATGGTTCTGAACTTTGCTGCCAGCCGCGAAAGCGAAAATAACCAAGATCGAGCGTCTAGGATTTACTTGTCAATAGCTCGCCTGGGAAACATCCAGAGAAGTCAAAGACAGTGCTTCTATACTAATTGCCAGGCGCTGAGACGAATGCCGCCAAGATCTAGCGTCTATGACTTACGGTTCAAGAATTAGCCTCAGAAACAGTGGGAAACAGTGCTTCTATACTAATTGCCAGGCGCTGAGACGAATGCCGCCAAGATCGAGCGTCTATGACACGGTTCAAGAATTAGCCTCAGAAACAGTGGTTCTGAACATGCTGCCAATAGCTCGTCTGGGAAACATCCAGAGAAGTCCAAGATTGTGTTTTTTAGACTGGCTGCCACGAGCTGAAACGAATGCAGCCAAGAGCGAGCGTCTGTGACTTACGGTTCAAGAGTTATTCACAGAAACATGGTTCTGAACTTTGCTGCCAGCCGCGAAAGCGAAAATAACCAAGATCGAGCGTCTAGGATTTACTTGTCAATAGCTCGCCTGGGAAACATCCAGAGAAGTCAAAGACAGTGCTTCTATACTAATTGCCAGGCGCTGAGACGAATGCCGCCACGATCTAGCGTCTATGACTTACGGTTCAGGAATTAGCCTCAGAAACAGTGGGAAACAGTGCTTCTATACTAATTGCCAGGCGCTGAGACGAATGCCGCCAAGATCGAGCGTCTATGACTTACGGTTCAAGAATTAGCCTCAGAAACAGTGGTTCTGAACATGCTGCCAATAGCTCGCCTGGGAAACATCCAGAGAGGTCCAAGATTGTGTTTTTTAGACTGGCTGCCACGAGCTGAAACGAATGCAGCCAAGAGCGAGCGTCTGTGACTTACGGTTCAAGAGTTATTCACAGAAACATGGTTCTGAACTTTGCTGCCAGCCGTGAAAGCGAAAATAACCAAGATCGAGCGTCTAGGATTTACTTGTCAATAGCTCGCCTGGGAAACATCCAGAGAAGTCAAAGACCGTGCTTCTATACTAATTGCCAGGCGCTGAGACGAATGCCGCCAAGATCTAGCGTCTATGACTTACGGTTCAAGAATTAGCCTCAGAAACAGTGGGAAACAGTGCTTCTATACTAATTGCCAGGCGCTGAGACGAATGCCGCCAAGTGCGAGCGTCTATGACTTACGGTTCAAGAATTAGCCTCAGAAACAGTGGTTCTGAACATGCTGCCAATAGCTCGCCTGGGAAACATCCAGAGAAGTCCAAGATTGTGTTTTTTAGACTGGCTGCCACGAGCTGAAACGAATGCAGCCAAGAGCGAGCGTCTGTGACTTACGGTTCAAGAGTTATTCACAGAAACATGGTTCTGAACTTTGCTGCCAGCCGCGAAAGCGAAAATAACCAAGATCGAGCGTCTAGGATTTACTTGTCAATAGCTCGCCTGGGAAACATCCAGAGAAGTCAAAGACAGTGCTTCTATACTAATTGCCAGGCGCTGAGACGAATGCCGCCAAGATCTAGCGTCTATGACTTACGGTTCAAGAATTAGCCTCAGAAACAGTGGGAAACAGTGCTTCTATACTAATTGCCAGGCGCTGAGACGAATGCCGCCAAGATCGAGCGTCTATGACTTACGGTTCAAGAATTAGCCTCAGAAACAGTGGTTCTGAACATGCTGCCAATAGCTCGCCTGGGAAACATCCAGAGAAGTCCAAGATTGTGTTTTTTAGACAGGCTGCCACGAGCTGAAACGAATGCAGCCAAGAGCGAGCGTCTGTGACTTACGGTTCAAAAGTTATTCACAGAAACATGGTTCTGAACTTTGCTGCCAGCCGCGAAAGCGAAAATAACCAAGATCGAGCGTCTAGGATTTACTTGTCAATAGCTCGCCTGGGAAACATCCAGAGAAGTCAAAGACAGTGCTTCTATACTAATTGCCAGGCGCTGAGACGAATGCCGCCAAGATCTAGCGTCTATGACTTACGGTTCAAGAATTAGCCTCAGAAACAGTGGGAAACAGTGCTTCTATACTAATTGCCAGGCGCTGAGACGAATGCCTCCAAGATCGAGCGTCTATGACTTACGGTTCAAGAATTAGCCTCAGAAACAGTGGTTCTGAACATGCTGCCAATAGCTCGCCTGGGAAACATCCAGAGAAGTCCAAGATTGTGTTTTTTAGACTGGCTGCCACGAGCTGAAACGAATGCAGCCAAGAGCGAGCGTCTGTGACTTAGGGTTCAAGAGTTATTCACAGAAACATGGTTCTGAACTTTGCTGCCAGCCGCGAAAGCGAAAATAACCAAGATCGAGCGTCTAGGATTTACTTGTCAATAGCTCGCCTGGGAAACATCCAGAGAAGTCAAAGACAGTGCTTCTATACTAATTGCCAGGCGCTGAGACGAATGCCGCCAAGATCTAGCGTCTATGACTTACGGTTCAAGAATTAGCCTCAGAAACAGTGGGAAGCAGTGCTTCTATACTAATTGCCAGGCGCTGAGACGAATGCCGCCAAGATCGAGCGTCTATGACTTACGGTTCAAGAATTAGCCTCAGAAACAGTGGTTCTGAACATGCTGCCAATAGCTCGCCTGGGAAACATCCAGAGAAGTCCAAGATTGTGTTTTTTAGACTGGCTGCCACGAGCTGAAACGAATGCAGCCAAGAGCGAGCGTCTGTGACTTACGGTTCAAGAGTTATTCACAGAAACATGGTTCTGAACTTTGCTGCCAGCCGCGAAAGCGAAAATAACCAAGATCGAGCGTCTAGGATTTACTTGTCAATAGCTCGCCTGGGAAACATCCAGAGAAGTCAAAGACAGTGCTTCTATACTAATTGCCAGGCGCTGAGACGAATGCCGCCAAGATCTAGCGTCTATGAGTTACGGTTCAAGAATTAGCCTCAGAAACAGTGGGAAACAGTGCTTCTATACTAATTGCCAGGCGCTGAGACGAATGCCGCCAAGATCGAGCGTCTATGACTTACGGTTCAAGAATTAGCCTCAGAAACAGTGGTTCTGAACATGCTGCCAATAGCTCGCCTGAGAAACATCCAGAGAAGTCCAAGATTGTGTTTTTTAGACTGGCTGCCACGAGCTGAAACGAATGCAGCCAAGAGCGAGCGTCTGTGACTTACGGTTCAAAAGTTATTCACAGAAACATGGTTCTGAACTTTGCTGCCAGCCGCGAAAGCGAAAATAACCAAGATCGAGCGTCTAGGATTTACTTGTCAATAGCTCGCCTGGGAAACATCCAGAGAAGTCAAAGACAGTGCTTCTATACTAATTGCCAGGTGCTGAGACGAATGCCGCCAAGATCTAGCGTCTATGACTTACGGTTCAAGAATTAGCCTCAGAAACAGTGGGAAACAGTGCTTCTATACTAATTGCCAGGCGCTGAGACGAATGCCGCCAAGATCGAGCGTCTATGACTTACGGTTCAAGATTTAGCCTCAGAAACAGTGGTTCTGAACATGCTGCCAATAGCTCGCCTGGGAAACATCCAGAGAAGTCCAAGATTGTGTTTTTTAGACTGGCTGCCACGAGCTGAAACGAATGCAGCCAAGAGCGAGCGTCTGTGACTTACGGTTCAAGAGTTATTCACAGAAACATGGTTCTGAACTTTGCTGCCAGCCGCGAAAGCGAAAATAACCAAGATCGAGCGTCTAGGATTTACTTGTCAATAGCTCGCCTGGGAAACATCCAGAGAAGTCAAAGACAGTGCTTCTATACTAATTGCCAGGTGCTGAGACGAATGCCGCCAAGATCTAGCGTCTATGACTTACGGTTCAAGAATTAGCCTCAGAAACAGTGGGAAACAGTGCTTCTATACTAATTGCCAGGCGCTGAGACGAATGCCGCCAAGATCGAGCGTCTATGACTTACGGTTCAAGATTTAGCCTCAGAAACAGTGGTTCTGAACATGCTGCCAATAGCT
Organism: Rhinoderma darwinii; assembly: GCF_050947455.1. Taxonomy (NCBI): domain Eukaryota; kingdom Metazoa; phylum Chordata; class Amphibia; order Anura; family Rhinodermatidae; genus Rhinoderma; species Rhinoderma darwinii. Next base: position 11,114 of record NW_027463503.1, on the reverse strand, counting down.
CGCCTGGGAAACATCCAGAGAAGTCCAAGATTGTGTTTTTTAGACTGGCTGCCACGAGCTGAAACGAATGCAGCCAAGAGCGAGCGTCTGTGACTTACGGTTCAAGAGTTATTCACAGAAACATGGTTCTGAACTTTGCTGCCAGCCGCGAAAGCGAAAATAACCAAGATCGAGCGTCTAGGATTTACTTGTCAATAGCTCGCCTGGGAAACATCCAGAGAAGTCAAAGACAGTGCTTCTATACTAATTGCCAGGCGCTGAGACGAATGCCGCCAAGATCTAGCGTCTATGAGTTACGGTTCAAGAATTAGCCTCAGAAACAGTGGGAAACAGTGCTTCTATACTAATTGCCAGGCGCTGAGACGAATGTCGCCAAGATCGAGCGTCTATGACTTACGGTTCAAGAATTAGCCTCAGAAACAGTGGTTCTGAACATGCTGCCAATAGCTCGCCTGGGAAACATCCAGGGAAGTCCAAGATTGTGTTTTTTAGACTGGCTGCCACGAGCTGAAACGAATGCAGCCAAGAGCGAGCGTCTGTGACTTACGGTTCAAGAGTTATTCACAGAAACATGGTTCTGAACTTTGCTGCCAGCCGCGAAAGCGAAAATAACCAAGATCGAGCGTCTAGGATTTACTTGTCAATAGCTCGCCTGGGAAACATCCAGAGAAGTCAAAGACAGTGCTTCTATACTAATTGCCAGGCGCTGAGACGAATGCCGCCAAGATCTAGCGTCTATGACTTACGGTTCAAGAATTAGCCTCAGAAACAGTGGGAAACAGTGCTTCTATACTAATTGCCAGGCGCTGAGACGAATGCCGCCAAGATCGAGCGTCTATGACTTACGGTTCAAGAATTAGCCTCAGAAACAGTGGTTCTGAACATGCTGCCAATAGCTCGCCTGGGAAACATCCAGAGAAGTCCAAGATTGTGTTTTTTAGACTGGCTGCCACGAGCTGAAACGAATGCAGCCAAGAGCGAGCGTCTGTGACTTACGGTTCAAGAGTTATTCACAGAAACATGGTTCTGAACTTTGCTGCCAGCCGCGAAAGCGAAAATAACCAAGATCGAGCGTCTAGGATTTACTTGTCAATAGCTCGCCTGGGAAACATCCAGAGAAGTCAAAGACAGTGCTTCTATACTAATTGCCAGGCGCTGAGACGAATGCCGCCAAGATCTAGCGTCTATGACTTACGGTTCAAGAATTAGCCTCAGAAACAGTGGGAAACAGTGCTTCTATACTAATTGCCAGGCGCTGAGACGAATGCCGCCAAGATCGAGCGTCTATGACTTACGGTTCAAGAATTAGCCTCAGAAACAGTGGTTCTGAACATGCTGCCAATAGCTCGCCTGGGAAACATCCAGAGAAGTCCAAGATTGTGTTTTTTAGACTGGCTGCCACGAGCTGAAACGAATGCAGCCAAGAGCGAGCGTCTGTGACTTACGGTTCAAGAGTTATTCACAGAAACATGGTTCTGAACTTTGCTGCCAGCCGCGAAAGCGAAAATAACCAAGATCGAGCGTCTAGGATTTACTTGTCAATAGCTCGCCTGGGAAACATCCAGAGAAGTCAAAGACAGTGCTTCTATACTAATTGCCAGGCGCTGAGACGAATGCCGCCAAGATCTAGCGTCTATGACTTACGGTTCAAGAATTAGCCTCAGAAACAGTGGGAAACAGTGCTTCTATACTAATTGCCAGGCGCTGAGACGAATGCCGCCAAGATCGAGCGTCTATGACACGGTTCAAGAATTAGCCTCAGAAACAGTGGTTCTGAACATGCTGTCAATAGCTCGTCTGGGAAACATCCAGAGAAGTCCAAGATTGTGTTTTTTAGACTGGCTGCCACGAGCTGAAACGAATGCAGCCAAGAGCGAGCGTCTGTGACTTACGGTTCAAGAGTTATTCACAGAAACATGGTTCTGAACTTTGCTGCCAGCCGCGAAAGCGAAAATAACCAAGATCGAGCGTCTAGGATTTACTTGTCAATAGCTCGCCTGGGAAACATCCAGAGAAGTCAAAGACCGTGCTTCTATACTAATTGCCAGGCGCTGAGACGAATGCCGCCAAGATCTAGCGTCTATGACTTACGGTTCAAGAATTAGCCTCAGAAACAGTGGGAAACAGTGCTTCTATACTAATTGCCAGGCGCTGAGACGAATGCCGCCAAGATCGAGCGTCTATGACACGGTTCAAGAATTAGCCTCAGAAACAGTGGTTCTGAACATGCTGCCAATAGCTCGTCTGGGAAACATCCAGAGAAGTCCAAGATTGTGTTTTTTAGACTGGCTGCCACGAGCTGAAACGAATGCAGCCAAGAGCGAGCGTCTGTGACTTACGGTTCAAGAGTTATTCACAGAAACATGGTTCTGAACTTTGCTGCCAGCCGCGAAATCGAAAATAACCAAGATCGAGCGTCTAGGATTTACTTGTCAATAGCTCGCATGGGAAACATCCAGAGAAGTCAAAGACAGTGCTTCTATACTAATTGCCAGGCGCTGAGACGAATGCCGCCACGATCTAGCGTCTATGACTTACGGTTCAAGAATTAGCCTCAGAAACAGTGGGAAACAGTGCTTCTATACTAATTGCCAGGCGCTGAGACGAATGCCGCCAAGATCGAGCGTCTAAGACTTACGGATCAAGAATTAGCCTCAGAAACAGTGGTTCTGAACATGCTGCCAATAGCTCGCCTGGGAAACATCCAGAGAAGTCCAAGATAGTGTTTTTTAGACTGGCTGCCACGAGCTGAAACGAATGCAGCCAAGAGCGAGCGTCTGTGACTTACGGTTCAAGAGTTATTCACAGAAACATGGTTCTGAACTTTGCTGCCAGCCGCGAAAGCGAAAATAACCAAGATCGAGCGTCTAGGATTTACTTGTCAATAGCTCGCCTGGGAAACATCCAGAGAAGTCAAAGACAGTGCTTCTATACTAATTGCCAGGCGCTGAGACGAATGCCGCCACGATCTAGCGTCTATGACTTACGGTTCAAGAATTAGCCTCAGAAACAGTGGGAAACAGTGCTTCTATACTAATTGCCAGGCGCTGAGACGAATGCCGCCAAGATCGAGCGTCTATGACTTACGGTTCAAGAATTAGCCTCAGAAACAGTGGTTCTGAACATGCTGCCAATAGCTCGCCTGGGAAACATCCAGAGAGGTCCAAGATTGTGTTTTTTAGACTGGCTGCCACGAGCTGAAACGAATGCAGCCAAGAGCGAGCGTCTGTGACTTACGGTTCAAGAGTTATTCACAGAAACATGGTTCTGAACTTTGCTGCCAGCCGCGAAAGCGAAAATAACCAAGATCGAGCGTCTAGGATTTACTTGTCAATAGCTCGCCTGGGAAACATCCAGAGAAGTCAAAGACAGTGCTTCTATACTAATTGCCAGGCGCTGAGACGAATGCCGCCAAGATCTAGCGTCTATGACTTACGGTTCAAGAATTAGCCTCAGAAACAGTGGGAAACAGTGCTTCTATACTAATTGCCAGGCGCTGAGACGAATGCCGCCAAGATCGAGCGTCTATGACACGGTTCAAGAATTAGCCTCAGAAACAGTGGTTCTGAACATGCTGCCAATAGCTCGTCTGGGAAACATCCAGAGAAGTCCAAGATTGTGTTTTTTAGACTGGCTGCCACGAGCTGAAACGAATGCAGCCAAGAGCGAGCGTCTGTGACTTACGGTTCAAGAGTTATTCACAGAAACATGGTTCTGAACTTTGCTGCCAGCCGCGAAAGCGAAAATAACCAAGATCGAGCGTCTAGGATTTACTTGTCAATAGCTCGCCTGGGAAACATCCAGAGAAGTCAAAGACAGTGCTTCTATACTAATTGCCAGGCGCTGAGACGAATGCCGCCACGATCTAGCGTCTATGACTTACGGTTCAAGAATTAGCCTCAGAAACAGTGGGAAACAGTGCTTCTATACTAATTGCCAGGCGCTGAGACGAATGCCGCCAAGATCGAGCGTCTAAGACTTACGGATCAAGAATTAGCCTCAGAAACAGTGGTTCTGAACATGCTGCCAATAGCTCGCCTGGGAAACATCCAGAGAAGTCCAAGATAGTGTTTTTTAGACTGGCTGCCACGAGCTGAAACGAATGCAGCCAAGAGCGAGCGTCTGTGACTTACGGTTCAAGAGTTATTCACAGAAACATGGTTCTGAACTTTGCTGCCAGCCGCGAAATCGAAAATAACCAAGATCGAGCGTCTAGGATTTACTTGTCAATAGCTCGCATGGGAAACATCCAGAGAAGTCAAAGACAGTGCTTCTATACTAATTGCCAGGCGCTGAGACGAATGCCGCCACGATCTAGCGTCTATGACTTACGGTTCAAGAATTAGCCTCAGAAACAGTGGGAAACAGTGCTTCTATACTAATTGCCAGGCGCTGAGACGAATGCCGCCAAGATCGAGCGTCTAAGACTTACGGATCAAGAATTAGCCTCAGAAACAGTGGTTCTGAACATGCTGCCAATAGCTCGCCTGGGAAACATCCAGAGAAGTCCAAGATAGTGTTTTTTAGACTGGCTGCCACGAGCTGAAACGAATGCAGCCAAGAGCGAGCGTCTGTGACTTACGGTTCAAGAGTTATTCACAGAAACATGGTTCTGAACTTTGCTGCCAGCCGCGAAAGCGAAAATAACCAAGATCGAGCGTCTAGGATTTACTTGTCAATAGCTCGCCTGGGAAACATCCAGAGAAGTCAAAGACAGTGCTTCTATACTAATTGCCAGGCGCTGAGACGAATGCCGCCACGATCTAGCGTCTATGACTTACGGTTCAAGAATTAGCCTCAGAAACAGTAGGAAACAGTGCTTCTATACTAATTGCCAGGCGCTGAGACGAATGCCGCCAAGATCGAGCGTCTATGACTTACGGTTCAAGAATTAGCCTCAGAAACAGTGGTTCTGAACATGCTTCCAATAGCTCGCCTGGGAAACATCCAGAGAGGTCCAAGATTGTGTTTTTTAGACTGGCTGCCACGAGCTGAAACGAATGCAGCCAAGAGCGAGCGTCTGTGACTTACGGTTCAAGAGTTATTCACAGAAACATGGTTCTGAACTTTGCTGCCAGCCGCGAAAGCGAAAATAACCAAGATCGAGCGTCTAGGATTTACTTGTCAATAGCTCGCCTGGGAAACATCCAGAGAAGTCAAAGACAGTGCTTCTATACTAATTGCCAGGCGCTGAGACGAATGCCGCCAAGATCTAGCGTCTATGACTTACGGTTCAAGAATTAGCCTCAGAAACAGTGGGAAACAGTGCTTCTATACTAATTGCCAGGCGCTGAGACGAATGCCGCCAAGATCGAGCGTCTATGACACGGTTCAAGAATTAGCCTCAGAAACAGTGGTTCTGAACATGCTGCCAATAGCTCGTCTGGGAAACATCCAGAGAAGTCCAAGATTGTGTTTTTTAGACTGGCTGCCACGAGCTGAAACGAATGCAGCCAAGAGCGAGCGTCTGTGACTTACGGTTCAAGAGTTATTCACAGAAACATGGTTCTGAACTTTGCTGCCAGCCGCGAAAGCGAAAATAACCAAGATCGAGCGTCTAGGATTTACTTGTCAATAGCTCGCCTGGGAAACATCCAGAGAAGTCAAAGACAGTGCTTCTATACTAATTGCCAGGCGCTGAGACGAATGCCGCCACGATCTAGCGTCTATGACTTACGGTTCAAGAATTAGCCTCAGAAACAGTGGGAAACAGTGCTTCTATACTAATTGCCAGGCGCTGAGACGAATGCCGCCAAGATCGAGCGTCTAAGACTTACGGATCAAGAATTAGCCTCAGAAACAGTGGTTCTGAACATGCTGCCAATAGCTCGCCTGGGAAACATCCAGAGAAGTCCAAGATAGTGTTTTTTAGACTGGCTGCCACGAGCTGAAACGAATGCAACCAAGAGCGAGCGTCTGTGACTTACGGTTCAAGAGTTATTCACAGAAACATGGTTCTGAACTTTGCTGCCAGCCGCGAAAGCGAAAATAACCAAGATCGAGCGTCTAGGATTTACTTGTCAATAGCTCGCCTGGGAAACATCCAGAGAAGTCAAAGACAGTGCTTCTATACTAATTGCCAGGCGCTGAGACGAATGCCGCCACGATCTAGCGTCTATGACTTACGGTTCAAGAATTAGCCTCAGAAACAGTGGGAAACAGTGCTTCTATACTAATTGCCAGGCGCTGAGACGAATGCCGCCAAGATCGAGCGTCTATGACTTACGGTTCAAGAATTAGCCTCAGAAACAGTGGTTCTGAACATGCTGCCAATAGCTCGCCTGGGAAACATCCAGAGAGGTCCAAGATTGTGTTTTTTAGACTGGCTGCCACGAGCTGAAACGAATGCAGCCAAGAGCGAGCGTCTGTGACTTACGGTTCAAGAGTTATTCACAGAAACATGGTTCTGAACTTTGCTGCCAGCCGCGAAAGCGAAAATAACCAAGATCGAGCGTCTAGGATTTACTTGTCAATAGCTCGCCTGGGAAACATCCAGAGAAGTCAAAGACCGTGCTTCTATACTAATTGCCAGGCGCTGAGACGAATGCCGCCAAGATCTAGCGTCTATGACTTACGGTTCAAGAATTAGCCTCAGAAACAGTGGGAAACAGTGCTTCTATACTAATTGCCAGGCGGTGAGACGAATGCCGCCAAGATCGAGCGTCTATGACACGGTTCAAGAATTAGCCTCAGAAACAGTGGTTCTGAACATGCTGCCAATAGCTCGTCTGGGAAACATCCAGAGAAGTCCAAGATTGTGTTTTTTAGACTGGCTGCCACGAGCTGAAACGAATGCAGCCAAGAGCGAGCGTCTGTGACTTACGGTTCAAGAGTTATTCACAGAAACATGGTTCTGAACTTTGCTGCCAGCCGCGAAAGCGAAAATAACCAAGATCGAGCGTCTAGGATTTACTTGTCAATAGCTCGCCTGGGAAACATCCAGAGAAGTCAAAGACAGTGCTTCTATACTAATTGCCAGGCGCTGAGACGAATGCCGCCACGATCTAGCGTCTATGACTTACGGTTCAAGAATTAGCCTCAGAAACAGTGGGAAACAGTGCTTCTATACTAATTGCCAGGCGCTGAGACGAATGCCGCCAAGATCGAGCGTCTAAGACTTACGGATCAAGAATTAGCCTCAGAAACAGTGGTTCTGAACATGCTGCCAATAGCTCGCCTGGGAAACATCCAGAGAAGTCCAAGATAGTGTTTTTTAGACTGGCTGCCACGAGCTGAAACGAATGCAGCCAAGAGCGAGCGTCTGTGACTTACGGTTCAAGAGTTATTCACAGAAACATGGTTCTGAACTTTGCTGCCAGCCGCGAAAGCGAAAATAACCAAGATCGAGCGTCTAGGATTTACTTGTCAATAGCTCGCCTGGGAAACATCCAGAGAAGTCAAAGACAGTGCTTCTATACTAATTGCCAGGCGCTGAGACGAATGCCGCCACGATCTAGCGTCTATGACTTACGGTTCAAGAATTAGCCTCAGAAACAGTGGGAAACAGTGCTTCTATACTAATTGCCAGGCGCTGAGACGAATGCCGCCAAGATCGAGCGTCTATGACTTACGGTTCAAGAATTAGCCTCAGAAACAGTGGTTCTGAACATGCTGCCAATAGCTCGCCTGGGAAACATCCAGAGAGGTCCAAGATTGTGTTTTTTAGACTGGCTGCCACGAGCTGAAACGAATGCAGCCAAGAGCGAGCGTCTGTGACTTACGGTTCAAGAGTTATTCACAGAAACATGGTTCTGAACTTTGCTGCCAGCCGCGAAAGCGAAAATAACCAAGATCGAGCGTCTAGGATTTACTTGTCAATAGCTCGCCTGGGAAACATCCAGAGAAGTCAAAGACCGTGCTTCTATACTAATTGCCAGGCGCTGAGACGAATGCGGCCAAGATCTAGCGTCTATGACTTACGGTTCAAGAATTAGCCTCAGAAACAGTGGGAAACAGTGCTTCTATACTAATTGCCAGGCGCTGAGACGAATGCCGCCAAGTGCGAGCGTCTATGACTTACGGTTCAAGAATTAGCCTCAGAAACAGTGGTTCTGAACATGCTGCCAATAGCTCGCCTGGGAAACATCCAGAGAAGTCCAAGATTGTGTTTTTTAGACTGGCTGCCACGAGCTGAAACGAATGCAGCCAAGAGCGAGCGTCTGTGACTTACGGTTCAAGAGTTATTCACAGAAACATGGTTCTGAACTTTGCTGCCAGCCGCGAAAGCGAAAATAACCAAGATCGAGCGTCTAGGATTTACTTGTCAATAGCTCGCCTGGGAAACATCCAGAGAAGTCAAAGACAGTGCTTCTATACTAATTGCCAGGCGCTGAGACGAATGCCGCCAAGATCTAGCGTCTATGACTTACGGTTCAAGAATTAGCCTCAGAAACAGTGGGAAACAGTGCTTCTATACTAATTGCCAGGCGCTGAGACGAATGCCGCCAAGATCGAGCGTCTATGACACGGTTCAAGAATTAGCCTCAGAAACAGTGGTTCTGAACATGCTGCCAATAGCTCGTCTGGGAAACATCCAGAGAAGTCCAAGATTGTGTTTTTTAGACTGGCTGCCACGAGCTGAAACGAATGCAGCCAAGAGCGAGCGTCTGTGACTTACGGTTCAAGAGTTATTCACAGAAACATGGTTCTGAACTTTGCTGCCAGCCGCGAAAGCGAAAATAACCAAGATCGAGCGTCTAGGATTTACTTGTCAATAGCTCGCCTGGGAAACATCCAGAGAAGTCAAAGACAGTGCTTCTATACTAATTGCCAGGCGCTGAGACGAATGCCGCCACGATCTAGCGTCTATGACTTACGGTTCAGGAATTAGCCTCAGAAACAGTGGGAAACAGTGCTTCTATACTAATTGCCAGGCGCTGAGACGAATGCCGCCAAGATCGAGCGTCTATGACTTACGGTTCAAGAATTAGCCTCAGAAACAGTGGTTCTGAACATGCTGCCAATAGCTCGCCTGGGAAACATCCAGAGAGGTCCAAGATTGTGTTTTTTAGACTGGCTGCCACGAGCTGAAACGAATGCAGCCAAGAGCGAGCGTCTGTGACTTACGGTTCAAGAGTTATTCACAGAAACATGGTTCTGAACTTTGCTGCCAGCCGCGAAAGCGAAAATAACCAAGATCGAGCGTCTAGGATTTACTTGTCAATAGCTCGCCTGGGAAACATCCAGAGAAGTCAAAGACCGTGCTTCTATACTAATTGCCAGGCGCTGAGACGAATGCCGCCAAGATCTAGCGTCTATGACTTACGGTTCAAGAATTAGCCTCAGAAACAGTGGGAAACAGTGCTTCTATACTAATTGCCAGGCGCTGAGACGAATGCCGCCAAGTGCGAGCTTCTATGACTTACGGTTCAAGAATTAGCCTCAGAAACAGTGGTTCTGAACATGCTGCCAATAGCTCGCCTGGGAAACATCCAGAGAAGTCCAAGATTGTGTTTTTTAGACTGGCTGCCACGAGCTGAAACGAATGCAGCCAAGAGCGAGCGTCTGTGACTTACGGTTCAAGAGTTATTCACAGAAACATGGTTCTGAACTTTGCTGCCAGCCGCGAAAGCGAAAATAACCAAGATCGAGCGTCTAGGATTTACTTGTCAATAGCTCGCCTGGGAAACATCCAGAGAAGTCAAAGACAGTGCTTCTATACTAATTGCCAGGCGCTGAGACGAATGCCGCCAAGATCTAGCGTCTATGACTTACGGTTCAAGAATTAGCCTCAGAAACAGTGGGAAACAGTGCTTCTATACTAATTGCCAGGCGCTGAGACGAATGCCGCCAAGATCGAGCGTCTATGACTTACGGTTCAAGAATTAGCCTAAGAAACAGTGGTTCTGAACATGCTGCCAATAGCTCGTCTGGGAAACATCCAGAGAAGTCCAAGATTGTGTTTTTTAGACTGGCTGCCACGAGCTGAAACGAATGCAGCCAAGAGCGAGCGTCTGTGACTTACGGTTCAAAAGTTATTCACAGAAACATGGTTCTGAACTTTGCTGCCAGCCGCGAAAGCGAAAATAACCAAGATCGAGCGTCTAGGATTTACTTGTCAAAAGCTCGCCTGGGAAACATCCAGAGAAGTCAAAGACAGTGCTTCTATACTAATTGCCAGGCGCTGAGACGAATGCCGCCAAGATCTAGCGTCTATGACTTACGGTTCAAGAATTAGCCTCAGAAACAGTGGGAAACAGTGCTTCTATACTAATTGCCAGGCGCTGAGACGAATGCCGCCAAGATCTAGCGTCTATGACTTACGGTTCAAGAATTAGCCTCAGAAACAGTGGGAAACAGTGCTTCTATACTAATTGCCAGGCGCTGAGACGAATGCCGCCAAGATCGAGCGTCTATGACTTACGGTTCAAGAATTAGCCTCAGAAACAGTGGTTCTGAACATGCTGCCAATAGCTCGCCTGGGAAACATCCAGAGAAGTCCAAGATAGTGTTTTTTAGACTGGCTGCCACGAGCTGAAACGAATGCAGCCAAGAGCGAGCGTCTGTGACTTACGGTTCAAGAGTTATTCACAGAAACATGGTTCTGAACTTTGCTGCCAGCCGCGAAAGCGAAAATAACCAAGATCGAGCTTCTAGGATTTACTTGTCAATAGCTCGCCTGGGAAACATCCAGAGAAGTCAAAGACAGTGCTTCTATACTAATTGCCAGGCGCTGAGACGAATGCCGCCACGATCTAGCGTCTATGACTTACGGTTCAAGAATTAGCCTCAGAAACAGTGGGAAACAGTGCTTCTATACTAATTGCCAGGCGCTGAGACGAATGCCGCCAAGATCGAGCGTCTATGACTTACGGTTCAAGAATTAGCCTCAGAAACAGTGGTTCTGAACATGCTGCCAATAGCTCGCCTGGGAAACATCCAGAGAGGTCCAAGATTGTGTTTTTTAGACTGGCTGCCACGAGCTGAAACGAATGCAGCCAAGAGCGAGCGTCTGTGACTTACGGTTCAAAAGTTATTCACAGAAACATGGTTCTGAACTTTGCTGCCAGCCGCGAAAGCGAAAATAACCAAGATCGAGCGTCTAGGATTTACTTGTCAATAGCTCGCCTGGGAAACATCCAGAGAAGTCAAAGACAGTGCTTCTATACTAATTG